>NW_022991668.1:0-50025 GCF_902827175.1 Gymnodraco acuticeps
GGGTAGCGAGGAGGGTGGGTTGGTGGGTAGGTGGGTATTGTTCGTAGTTAATGAGGACTGTCAAGACAGGTGGAGTATGAGGTATCCGTTTCTGTGTTTTGCTCCCTCCTCTAAAAGGGTTTGGGACCATAGAAGATTGCAGTAGCCGCAATACCACTCACTGTGTTAATGCCTGTCGTCTGTCTATGCCGTCCGTGCAGCGAAGTAGTTTCCTCAGGAAGGTTAGACCATAGAGATAGAACACACCTAGTGCTCTGTCTCTATGGAGATAGAACGAACCCAGTGCTCTATCTCTATGGAGACACCCAGTGCTCTATCTCTATGGAGACACCCAGGGCTCTATCTCTCTGGAGACACCCAGTTATCTATCTCTATGGAGACACCCAGTTATATATCTCTATGGACACACCCAGTGCTCTATATTGATTGAGATAGAACACACCCAGTCGCTATCTCTATGAAGACACACAGTTCTCTATCTCTATGAAGACACACCCAGGGCTCTATCTCTATGGACACACACAGTTATCTATCTCTATGGAGACACCCAGTTCTCTATGGAGACACCCAGGGCTCTATCTCTATGGACACACACAGTTATCTATCTCTATGGAGACACCCAGTTCTCTATGGAGACACACAGTGCTCTATCGCTATGGAGATATGTTTGGGGTATGGGGGGGGTCTGGGACCCGGAGTAATCTGCGGCCGCGAGCTGTTAAGTGCCATCATATACGCATGGTGTTCTTTTTTTCCATCCATCCATCTTCTCCCGCTTATCCGTGGTCGGGTCGCGGGGGTAGCAGTTCCAGCAGAGAGCCCCAAACTTTCTTTTCCCTGGCGACATCAACCAGCTCTGACTGGGGGATCCCAAGGCGCTCCCAGGCCAGCGAAGAGATATAATCCCTCCACCTGGTCCTAGGTCTACCCCCTTGGTCTCTTCCCAGCTGGACCGTGCCTGGAACACCTCCCTAGGGAGGCGCCCAGGTGGCATCCTAACTAGGTGCCCGAACCACCTCAACTGGCTCCTTTCGACGCGAAGGAGGAGCGGCTCAACTCCGAGTCCCTCCCTGATGACCGAACTTCTCACCTTATCCCTAAGGGAGACACCAGCCACCCTGCGGAGAAAACCCATCTCGGCCGCTTGTATCCGCGATCTCGTTCTTTCGGTCATGACCCATCCTTCATGACCATAGGTGAGGGTAGGAACGAAAATGGCCCGGTAGACAGAGAGCTTTGCCTTCTGGCTCAGCTCCCTTTTCGTCACAACGGTGCGGTAAAGCGACTGCAGTACCGCTCCCGCTGCTCTGATTCTCCGGCCCATCTCACGCTCCATTGTTCTCTCACTCGAGAACAAGACCCCGAGATACTTGAACTCCTTCACTTGGGGTAAGGACTCATTCCCTACTTGAAGTGGACAGTCCATCGGTTTCCTGCTGAGAACCATGGCCTCAGATTTGGAGGTGCTGATCCTCATCCCAGCCGCTTCACACTCGGTTGCGAACCGATCCATGAGTGCTGAAGGTCGCAGACCGATGAAGCCATTAGAACCACATCATCTGCAAAAAGCAGTGGTGCAATCCTTAGTCCACCGAACTGCAGACCCCCTCCCCCATGACTACGCCTCGAAATCCGATCCATGTATATTACAAACAGGATTGGTGACAAAGCGCAGCCTTGGCGGAGGCCAACCCTCACTGGAAATGGGTCCGACTTACTGCCGAGGACCCGGACACAGCTCTCGCTTTGGGAGTACAGAGATTGGATGGCCCTGAGTAGAGACCCCCTTACCCCATACTCCGGATAAGCGTACTCCCAGGCCCCCTCCAGGATCCTTGCGAGAGTAAAAAGCTGATCCATCGTTCCACGACCAGGACGGAATCCGCATTGTTCCTCCTCAATCTGAGGTTCGACAATCGGCCTGACCCTCCTTTCGAGTACCTTAGAGTAAACTTTCCCGGGGAGGCTGACTAGTGTGATGCCTCTGTAATTGGCACACACCCTCTGATCCCCCTTTTTAAAAAGGGGAACCACCACCCCGGTCTGCCACTCCTTCGGTACTGTTTCCGACTTCCACGCAACGTTGATGAGACGTGTCAACCATGACAGTCCCTCAACACCCAGAGCCTTCAGCATTTCCGGGCGGATCTCATCCACCCCCGGGGCTTTGCCACTGTGGAGTTGTTTGACGACCTCAGTGACCTCCCCCCGGGAGATTGGTGTTGATCCCCCGTCATACTCCAGCTCTGCCTCTAACATAGAGGGCGGAGTTGTCAGGGTTCAGGAGTTCCTCAAAGTGTTCCTTCCAACGCCCTAACACTCCATCAGTTGAGGTCAACATCGTCCCATCCTTACTGTACACAGCTTGGATGGTTCCCTGCTTCCCCCTCCTGAGGTGTCGGACAGTTTTCCAGAACAACTTTGGTGCCGCCCGAAAGTCCTTCTCCATGTCTTCTCCGAACTTCTCCCACACCCGCTGCTTTGCCTCGGCCACGGCTGAGGCTGCTGCCCTTCGGGCCTGTCGGTACCTTGCATCTGCCTCGGGAGTCCCCCGGGATAACAAATCCCTGAAGGCCTCCTTCTTCAGTCGGACGGCTTCCCTGAACACTGGTGTCCACCAGGAGGTTCGAGGGTTACCGCCCCTTGAGGCACCTAGGACCTTGAGACCACAGCTCCCTGCCGCGGCTTCGGCAATAGAGGCTTTGAACACCGACCACTCTGGTTCAATGTCCCCAACCTCCACAGGAATGCCCGAAAAGCTCCGCCGGAGGTGTGAGTTGAAGGCCTCCTGAACTTGGGCCTCCTCCAGACGTTCTCAGTTCACCCGAACTACACGTTTGGGCTTACCAGGTCTATCCAGAGGCTTCCCCCGCCACTCGACCCAACTCACCACCAGATGGTGATCAGTTGACAACTCCGCCCCTCTCTTTACCCGAGTGTCCAAAACATACGGCCTCAGGTCCGATGATACGATAACGAAATCGATCATGGACCTTCTGCCTAGGGTGCTCTGGTACCACGTACACTTATGAGCATCCTTATGTTCGAACATGGTGTTTGTTATGGCCAATCCATGACTAGCACAGAAGTCCAGTAACAAACCACCACTCCGGTTCAGATCAGGGGGGCCGTTCCTCCCAATCACGCACCTCCAAGTGTCTCCATCATTGCCCACATGTGCGTTGAAGTCTCCCAGCAAGATTAAAGAGTCCCCTTCAGGAGCCCCATACAGGACTCTTTCCAGGGTCTCCAAGAAGGCCGTATACTCTGAACTGCTGTTGGGTGCATAAGCACACACAACAGTCAGAGTTTTCCCCCCCCATAACCCGCAGGCGTAGGGAGGCGACCCTCTCGTCCACTGGGGTAAACTCCAACAACGAAGCACCTAACCGGGGACTTGTGAGTATCCCCACACCCGCCCGGCGCCTCACACCTTGAGCAACTCCGGAGAAGAATAGAGTCCAACCCCTATCCAGAAGTAAGGTTCCAGAGCCGACGCTGTGCGTAGAGGTGAGCCCAACCAGATCCAACTGGTAACGCTCCACCTCCCGCACAAGCTCCGGCTCCTTCCCCCCCAGAGAGGTGACGTTCCACGTCCCCAAAGCCAGCTTCTGTCGCCCGGTTCTGGTCCGTCGAGACCCTCCGCTTTCACTGCCACCCTTCTGGCAGCGCACCCGACCCCATCGATGTTTCCCGTAGGTGGTGGGCCCGCGGGACGGAGAAGCGGAGGTGTTGCCCACGTTGCCTTTTCGGGCTGGGCCCGGCCGGGCTCCGTGGCAAGCCCGGCCACCAGACGCTCGCCGACGAGTCCTCCTTCTGGGCCTGGCTCCAGAAGGGGACCCCGGGCTTCCTCCGGGCCGGGTATCCTCACTTCTTGTGTCGTCTTTCATGAGGTCTTTTGAACCAATCTTAGTCTGGCCCCTTGCCTGAGACCAATTTGCCATGGGAGACCCTACCAGGAACACAAGGTTCCAGACAACACAGCACCCCAGGTTCTTTTTTTACATATTATAATGAAGCGCGAGCTGTGTGCTCGAGTCTTCCTGCCTGTCGGCTCTGCTCATGGATGTATTATAAGGTTCTGCTGCTCCGCGATGAGGGTCTAGCTTCAGCAGCTACATTACCTACGGGTGCGTTCGTTCGTTAATATTAACTGTGTGGTTCGGAGTCACTGTGGCACAGACTGGACCGCTGGTGAACAGCTGTTAGAACGGGCCGTTCAGGTGTTCAGAGCAGAGCTCCCTGTCGGAGCGCAGAGCGTGCACTGAAAAAAATGTCTGTCGCAATATTATTTAATGAATCGTTGAGCAAGCTAACTAGCATACATTGTCACTATCTGCTAACGTTAGCTTTAGCCTTCGTTTTCTAATAGTTTTTTAAAAAAAACTTTACAGATGTTACAAATTTGGCACTGGTTTGAAATATGCAAAGGCCTCTAACTTCGATGTGATGGCAGCATGTATTTGCTATGTCCCATGGTAATATGGCTAATGTGTTTATTTATTATTTGTGGGGCAATTTAAATGTGTTATTTATCTTTTTTTCAAGATTGAAATGAAGCTCAGCGCAAGTTCTTTCAGGAAGACTGGGTGTGTATACATTCACTCCGCAGCTGTATATAATCAGCTCATCACAGGCGTCTCTTTAACCTATTACATTTCACCTCATTCTCCAGCAGCCAATCAGCGAGCTGCAGCCAGACTTTAAAATGGTACTCCTCTCTCCTGCAGTCAGCTGTGATGTCAGGTGGTCATGCACCTTATCATGGCATGTGTCAATACATGTTCCAACTAAATGAATTCTCTCCTGATTGAAACATCATGTGTTGAAATAAACAACTGCAGTTCAAAATAAAAAGTGAACTGTCTAATACTTTTGTTGTGGAATCAATTAATTTCTTTCTTTAAAGGCAAAAACATGAAAAAGCTAAGAAAAAAACTATTGAATAAAATATATTTGGAGCAACTTAATTTACAAACGTGTGTTCACAATGATGGTAATTAAGTGCATACAACTTACAATTCCTTTTAAATCATGTGGTAAAACAACTTAATCTTTTGAGTACTCAACTTCAAAACTTGTCTTTATGCTCCAATTATGAAGTAAGTGGTAATTAAAAACACCTCTGACTGTAGAGGGAAAGCCTTCTCCCCTAACTCAAATAACTTTGTTGCTTTAAGACAATTTCATTAGAAGTTGTCTGAACTCAATAAACATCGATGCAAACTGTTGATTGATTTTCTTTGTTGAGCCAAGGCATTTGTTTTTAGAGTGTAGTGCTACCACCACACAACAGTTATTCATACGCTTTCTTTGGTTTAGTTTTCTGTAAAATCATTGGGGTGAACAGAATAGAAAAGACTATGTCAATGACAATGTCAAATGTATTGATGAAGCACATTTTAAAACAGTTGACCAAAGTGCTGTACAATTTATATAGTAAAAGTAAATGCAATAAAACAACACAATAAAACACACAAAAATAGAATATAATACTTTAGATTGCAGTTTTTGTAATAGATGATGTGATACCCTTTGTTTCTGTTTCTGTTGCCTCATAAACCTAGGGTCTACGCCTGCTCTTGCAATGGCACGTTATTCACAGTTTTTGACATGACCCCTGTCATTCTCCAGACCACGGTTTTAAATGTCCACTCTCCTAGTGTCACAGAATAGTCTGGGGCATCCATTCTGCTACACTACTCCCAAACTCTATAATGAAGCTCTGGTCTCTGGAAAGCGGTCACTTTCAATACAAGTCACGGTTTACTGAAGAAATAGGAGAACCTGTGTTTTACTTGTGTGTCTTATAACTTTTTTATTCTGAGGTTCTTTTGCTAAAACCAGTTAATGTGGAGCCTCTATAGACGTGTTTAGTTTTTAGCATTGTTTATAAGTGTGGCATAGTTGAACCTAACCATTTTGCATAGACTGACATATTTCCAGAAAATGCACATACGCAGTGGCGTTTTTATATTTACAAAAGTGGTGGGGCACAAAAAACTTAGAGTCTATATATATATATATATATACAGATCTTATTTGGAGCTATTTTCTCAAATCCTATGGAGAAATATCATTGCTTTTTTGTGGAGGGAAGCCATGTGCAGCTTACTTCCTGGTTTTAGGACGCGTCACTGCAGCTCTCTCGTCTCCTCTTCACACACCACACTTTTCGCGGCACACGTACTTACAGCCAATCAGCTCTGAATGATGTGAGATGACGTATGGTGGGGATGGCAGCTCTATGCCCCTATGGTCATTATTTTTTTGCCACACACATTAAATAGGACAATACTCTGAGCATGCGCAGTGTAGTTTTTACAGTCACCATTGACTTAAACAGGGAGAGGGAGGGGCAGGATCGGGTTTTGTCCCACATGGCTCTAAACAGCTCAATAGGCACACACTGTAGACACTAATTAGAAGAACACAGACTAAAACAGCAATGAGACGAATCAGATGATTAAACATGATCTTAAAATATATTTGATATATATTTTATTTTTTTGGTTGCATTTTTTTGTAATCATTACTTTTAATACATTCTGCTGACACTAGGTGGGGCTGTGCCCACCTGCCCCTAATGACCAGTCGCCACTGCACATAGTAGGTGAATGTTATTAGTAAATGACTTGAATGCAGAGCTGATTCCTGTAAATATGTTATTGTGTAGCATTTTGAAAAAAGAATTGCGGCGCTGTTGGGTTCAGAATTCCAGAAAAGACAGACAACTTCTAAGTTGAACTATTTATTGTAAAGAGAGCAAAAGATATATATCACTTGGCCAAGGACTCGTCACGTCTCCGGGAATCACAGGCAGCAAAGCTGTAATCTGTAACCACCAAATCCGTCAAGAGCCTCGAACCTCGTGCGACAATACATTTTATCACACAGGGCGTTGCCCGTACATTTATGATTGGTCAAGACTAGCTGAAGAGATACCGTGGTTTAGACTTGGTTCTCTTTGGTTGGTGCGCAGACTCAGATAGAGTCTCTTGGCAACACGATCCTCCAATCAGCATTCGGCCGGCCTGCGGAAGTCCCTCCCTACTCTGGCACCATCATACTCATTTGTTTTCTCTAACGTTTCTTCAGATATAGCGGGAAACCATAATGTTGCTTCCTAGCTTTGCGGGGGAGCGCGGCTCTCATACAAAGTGCAGGCCGGTGCGATGTGCTGTTCTGACTACCTCTTTGTGTTCTCTCAGTCTCTGCACTCGACCTTGCTACCTTCAATATTGCAAGCTAAACACTTTCTCATGTAACTTCTCCCTTCGTTCCTGTCCACCCCATCAAAACTTGGGGGGGGGTGATTGGGTCCATTTATTCCTAAGTCACAGCACATACAATGAGCACAATAAGCAAATAATGTAATAATAAGAATCTTGTAATGTTATATAAAAATAGACTCCACAGCGCATATAAGATGAAGTCTACCGCTACAAGCCAAATTAATTGTAATAATATGATATTCAAATCTGTCAAAAACATCTCATTGCTGCTAAGAACGTGTACAACAGACATCTTATTTAAGGGCAAGTTCTTAAAACAACAAGTCATTAACTAACCAATAAGTAATAAGTAACTTAAAGTACAAATGCAGTGATAAAGTCAAATGTATTTGATGTTCCTAACAATGAAGTAAAATAATCATGGTAAAGTAAAAAGCAAAGGCAATCAGGCATGTACATGTACATTGCTTTCGTTGTTTGTTCTACATTTCTGTAACACTTTGTTTAACATCGGTGTAGGTAAGACCTTTGTATACACCACTGGTGTCATACTGAAGCACGCTGCCATTATTGCAGGTCATTTTCACAGTGCCAGTGTAAGGCAGGTCAATGGTGGCTCGACCGATTGTAATGTCAGCTTTCACCTTCTTTCCTGCAGGAACATTTATGGTAAAGGATACCGTCTCCGTTCTCTCGTCAGTGTTTTCCAGACTGTAAGAGCTCTCTGTTCCCATGGTCAAGCTGAATCCAGTTGAACCCTCGATTACCCCTGGAATCCCTGCACTCACTTCTATACTGAAAGTTGCCTCCATGCGGTTGGTCACAGTCCAAGAGGACTTCTTTGTAATCTTCTTGGAGGATTCAATCTGGTTGACTTGGTCGGCTGTGGTGTTGTTGTCGTAGGTGATGGATTTGATTTCTTCTACAGTCACCTGCGGTACAACTTGGCTCATTGTTGGGTAGTTGACGTCCATCAAAACGGTGCTCTTGACAGCATTGAGGAACCTGAAGCCCATTTTGTCAAGGTCACTGCCACATCTTCCAACAACCCCGAAGCAGATTCCAGAGCCAACATCGATGGGGTATTCTGTCTTCAATCCCCAGCTGGTCATTTTGGCAAAGAACTCTCCGGAACGATTTGTCTTGAATTTGATGGCCCCTAGACGAGAACCTTCTCCATTCCCCCACAGTGACAGAGAGGTGAAACACTCCCCAGGCTGAAATGTATACTCTTCACTAGAACCAGATCGTTCCCCAAAAAGATCATTACTTCCATCTGTGAGGAAGACTTGGACACCCCTCACCTGCGAGCCTCCTACCCACACATTCAGCTGCTTTAGCGTGGCTCCAGTTTTCTCTCCAGTCAAGGAAAACTCTTGACCACCGTTGCCACCGATTTTAAACAAGGTTGTTGGATAAGCCATCTTGTAGGTTTTAGATAAGATCTGAAATGGAAATGTTCAGTTAAATACCACTGCTTTAAATATTTAAATAATGTGTTTAAAATGTCAAGAAAATTTGATTTTCAGCATGGAATTGCACGCAATGTCATTGTTACATTAGATATTGGAGAAACACTTTAAAGACGATTTTTGATCTTTTTATTTGTTTGAGTCAGGATAGTACTTGTATATTGAATATTTATCAATGTATTGCAATTAAGCATTCCAATATGCCTTGGCCTTATAAGCTCTGCTCCTTCCAGTCTTCTTGCCTGTGATACCGGATGGCTCACGGCTTCACATCCCATTCACGAGGAAGGAGTGCTACTTATTTTGGAAACCCCCCATATAGGGTGAATACTGGGCTGGCCTAAACTAAAACTGTAGGCTGGAGTGGACAACGTAGCTTTTTAGAGTGTCAAATTAGATGAGAAATTGTCTCACTAATGCGTGATTGAAAACATTTTCAGAATTGTTTAAACTGCAGCTTTTTCTAGCCTGCGGGAAAAGCCTTGTTGGTTCTGAATTTGGTTTGCGCAATGATCTATAGGCATTACGGTACACAGTGAATAAACAATGCAAATGGTCCAAAAATGACGGGAAGTTCACTTGATACTACTACCCAAACTTGTTGTCCATATACTTACTTAATTTAGCATAAACAACTAAATATATTGTTTTAGCAGCTCATACCCCTTTTCCACCAAAGCAGTTCCAGGGTTAGTTTGGAGCCTAATCTCAAACCTGTTCATTGCTTTTCCACCGCCAAAGAACCGGCTCTCGGCCGGGAAAACGGGTTCCATGGTGGCCCCAATTCTTTGCTGGTTTAAGACCAAGCACCGCTTCAGAGTCATGTTACAATGCGAAACACATATTGTAGTTAGTTATTTGAATGAGCAATGATACAAACACATTTGTAGAGTAGCTGTATTTGACAACTACTCATGATCTACCACATGCTCCTCTCTGTTCGACATAAAGCTAGTCCCCCCACCTTCTTCCTTACACTAGCTAGGAAGATGAGTCACACACAATTTAAAAAAGAGCAGCTTTTTTTAAATAACTTTATTGAAAAATATGAAATATACAATTTATTCCAAAGGTAATGTTTTAATATTAGTATTTTAAACTTTGATTGGACGGCCGGCATTGCGATTGGTAAGCACTGCAATTGGGCAACATTTCAACTATTCCACTAATTCACTGCCAAAAATGGAAAAATTCAAGAGGGGTGCTGCTTTGGAAGAAGAGCATGCAAGCACATCTTTGAATAAGTACAACATGGGTAAGAGGCACGAGAAGTTAAAAAAGCACGTTCAGTAAAAACGGAATCTAGTTGTTTCCATTGTTGTGGTGCTCAGTAATTGGGGCTAGCATTATGTGGAGAGCAGAGAAGTACACTGCTAACATGTCCAGGGGCTAGAGAGCCACTTCATTAAGTCATAGAAGGGTCGCTCCTTGAACCAAGATAAACAGGCTCTAGCACTGAACTGGCTCTAGGTTCTTGTTGGTGGAAAAGGGGGAGCTAACTGTCCCTTGAAGAATATAATTTGGGTATCTCAATTTACTGTAGAAACTGCAAAATGTGGCGCCGGCATTGTTATAATTCTGGCCAGTAGGGGACTAGCAATACATTGCCCAATGGACGCATTTGAACACCGTTTCTTCAGTTTGTTCTGAAGAAAAGCACAATCCTTTAATTATATTTATTCTAATTCTATTCAATTTGTGGCTAAACCGGCATTGCTGTTAAAGTATGTCGGCCGAAGAAATCGTAGCATTAAGTGGCAGAATAAGCCCAACCAAGGGGATCTTAACACATGATGCATCATTCCTAGGCTGGCCATTATTTAAGGGGTGACCCTTTGAACTGGCTAGCAGTGATCTAAACAATAACATAACGTGCTTTGTATTTATGTAAATTAAAGCATTTTGAGTAGTAAGCACAGGGTATTCTATTACAAACAAATATTGAATTATGGCTCACCTTATTTGGAGTGTTGGTGAAGATAATCTGAAAGCGATTCTTTTAGCAGCAGCATCAACTAATACGTTTAGGATACGGTTTAATAAAATATGTGAATTACAAGCAAGTAGTTTCAACAAGTCTGTATATGAATGTTTATAATCAAAGACGATGCTCTAATATTTATGCTTCAGGCAGGCTCCACCCATAATACTGAGGGTTCTTGTCATTGGTTAATACATTTCACAGGCTTTGTTGTTTTTATCCTACAGTTGACGGTAACTCGCACAATTTGAGTTGTGCTTTTTATAACCTACTAAAATACTTGGAAAGTAGTTGCTCACCTGACCCGTGCTTTCCCAAACTTGCCTTGCTGTATGAATGGTATGCATCTCCTACACTGTGATGTCCTTCTAACTTTGTATCCAGTGGTTTTAGACTGATTATGCTGGCTGTCTTAAGTACGCACGCAATTTCAATGTTACATCAGATATTGGAGAAACATTTTAATTGAAAAGCTGGTTTTGATCAGTCTACTGAGACACACCATACAGATCAGAGTGAACGGTAATACACATTTATTTGCTAGTTTGTGCATAATACAATAATGCAAATCATAATGATAATAATTTGTATTATAATTATTATGATTTATCCTCACCTTGTTTGAAGAGCTGGGAAATGTGGGAATGGTGATGATCCCAGATGATGCTCAAACATTTATACTTTGATCAGAACACACCCATGATTTTGACGCTTATTGCCATTGGTTAGTGGGAAAGAAAGGCTTTGTTCATTCGAGTAACAAGTGTGGGGCAATGCAGAATAAACATTCTTCATCATGTTGTTGCTTGCAAAGGGGTGGTCTTGGCTAGGATTGTTGGGATCCGTCCTAATTTTCTCAAGAGATGAATAGTTGGTTAACACGTTTTGCGCTTCCTGGCAAATGTCTAATGTATTATAGAGATGTGTAGATTAAGTAACGTAGGTTATGATGGGTCCAGGTGCCTCTCTTTGTGAATATATTACATATTTTAGTGAGTTCCCCAAACAAATGATTCTGAACTAGGAGGACATTTCGTCAGTCCCTTTAATCAGTTTGTCAAAGTGTCAGTAGCGGTGACGTGCGGTGAGGTAAATGGCAGGGGAGGCAGAGCCTGCGTCTCAAGATATTTACTATATTATTATATAGCTAAAAAATAAGCCAGAAAAAGATTAAGCGTATCCCAAAACCATGTCAAATGCAGTATGGCAAAAATGCATGCAACATACTTTGCAAGTGCAGCTGAAGTAGGTACCTACTACAACTACAAAAAGTAATATGCAATTTGAGACAGCGTTAGCAAAGAACTTAGATGTTCTTCTATACTCTGGCATCAGTCAGCCAACCAACCCATGGCAATCATTCATTATCATCAGCTGGGGCTGCTTTGGATCGAATCTGCTGGGGTCTCTATGGTGTTTTGTCTTTTATTATAAACCCACGTTCTGATATCCATACTTATTCTTGAGCTGTTTTTTGGTTAAGCAAAACTGCTACCGAATGCAATGGCGAAAGTTTAACTAATCATTTAGAAAGAAAACTATACCGTTGTTTGCCCTGAGGTTCAAGTGACTTTGTTTTTTATCATAAACATTGTGTTTTCCATCCAATTGCCTCAAGACCTTAGATTATCCTCCACACTAGGCTTCTGCACATATACACTTGATGATCACCACTTGCATTGATTTGTTTAGTGATTTATTCAACAGTGAAACACCCGTGATGTTTTCGGTCAGAATTGACCGCCATAGGAAATGAATGGGTATTCTGTTTACCAATCTCGTTACATAAAGGTTTGAAATGTTCATCCTGCAGATGGAAAACACCTCCACACAGATGTGAATGTTTTGATCAGTTCTGTGGAAGTCACACAACCAGTTTCATTGGAAGAACATTGAGAAAGAATTGTGGTGCAAGAAGTAAAAAAAAGCAGGAATGTACAACACACACACACACACACACACACACACACACACACACACACACACACACACACACACACACACACACACACACACACACACAAACAAGGCAAGTTTATTTATATAGCACTTTTCAACACAAGGCAATTCAAAGTGCTTTACAAAAAATGAAAGAGATTAAGAAAATGGCATTTAAAATCAGTCATTAAAAATAAAAGCTAATAAATTAAACATTAAAAGAAAAAATACATGGATAAAAGTTACAGTGCAGTCTAAGATGTGAATAGTTCAATTAAAAGCAGCGACAAAAAGAAAAGTCTTCTTGCTGGATTTGAAAGTAGTCAGAGTTGCAGCGGATCTGCAGGTTTCTGGGAGTTTGCTCCAGATATTTGGAGCATAATAACTGAACGCTGCTTCTCCATGTTTAGTTCTGACTCTGGGGACAGAAAGCTGACCAGTCCCTGAAGACCTGAGAGATCTGGATGGTTCATCATTTAGCAGGAGGTCAGAAATGTATTTTGGGCCTAAACCATTCAGTGCTTTATAAACCAGCAGCAGTATTTAGAAATATATTCTTTGACACACAGGAAGCCAGTGTAAAGACTTCAGAACAGGAGTGATCCACTTTCTTAGTGTCAGTGAGGACTCGAGCAGCGGCATTCTGAATCAGCTGCAGCTTCCTAATATATTTTTTAGTGAGACCTGTGAAGACACCATTGCAGTAGTCGAGTCTACTGAAGATAAAAGCATGGACAAGTTTTTCCAAATCCTGCTGTGACATTAGTATTTTAATCCTAGATGTATTCTCTAGGTGATAGTAGGCTGATTTAGTAACTGTTTTAATGTGACTGTTGAAACTCAGGTCAGAGTCCATGACTACACCTAGATTTCTGGCTCTATCTGTTGTTTTGAACATTGCACACTGAAGCTCAGCGCTAACTTTTATACGTTCTGCCTTGGCTCCAAAAACCATTACCTCAGTTTTATCTTTGTTTAATTGGAGAAAGTTCTGACACATCCAGTCATTGATTTGTTCAATGCACTTACTCAGTGTTTGAATTGGAGCATAGTCTCCTGGTGAAATTGTTATGTAAATGTGTGTGTCATCTGCATAGCTATGGTAACTTATTTTGTTGTTCTTCATTATCTGAGCCAGTGGTAGCATGTAGACGTTAAAGAGAAGAGGCCCCAAGATGGAGCCTTGAGGAACCCCACATGTCATATTTGTCAACTCAGATGTGTATGTACCTATAGAAACAAAGTTGTTTCTGTCCTTTAAGTAGGATTCAAACCAATCCAGAACTGTTTCCGAAAGTCCCACCCAGTTTTCCAGTCGGTCTAGTAATATGCTGTGGTCAACAGTGTCAAACGCAGCACTGAGATCTAATAATACTAACACTGAAGTTCTGCCACTGTCTGTGTTTAAGTGGATGTCATTAAAGACCTTTACAAGAGCAGTCTCAGTGCTGTGGTTTGGACGAAAGCCTGACTGGAACACATCCAAACAGTTATTTAAATGCAAGAAATTACTCAACTGTTGAAAAACAACTTTTTCAATGATTTTACCTAGAAATGGGAGGTTTGATATGGGCCTGTAATTGTTCATTACTGAAGCATCTAGATTATTCTTTTTTAAGAGCGGTTTAATGACTGCAGTTTTCAGGGCCTGTGGAAAAACACCTGAGTGAAGAGATTTGTTTACTATATGAAGTAGATCTGAGGCCATGCAAGGCAAAACATCTTTGAAACATCCTGTCGGAATAATATCAAGGCAGCAGGAGGAGGATTTCAGAAGTTGTATAATGTCCTCTAGGTTTTTATCATTCATCTGATGGAACTGTGTCATGATGTCTGAATTGATATTAGGTGGACACAGAGACAACACATTTGCTGTTCCTGATGCAGAGGCACTGACTGCTTGTCTGATTTTCTGAATGTTGTCAGTGAAGAAGGCAAAATCATTGCACGCCCTGGTGGATAGAAATTCAGAGGCTACTGACACTGGGGGGTTAGTTAGTCTGTCCACGGTAGCAAACAAGGCACGTGCGTTGTTTTTGTTTTTGGTAATGATGTCAGAGAAGAACGATTGTCGTGCGTTTTTCAATTGCAAATTATAAAGGCCAAGTCTCTCTTTATAGATTTCAAAGTGAACCTGGAGATTTGTTTTTCGCCACCTGCGTTCAGCTTTTCGACATTCTCTTTTTTCTGCTCTCACGGTCATGGCCTTTCTCCATGGAGATATTTTCTTCCCAGACACTTCCTTTACCTTAGTTGGAGCAATGGCATCTATAACATTTTTAATTTTCGAATTAAAATGATCTACTAGCTCATTTACTGAGATGTTAGCAGGGGCAAGTGTGGAAGAAAAATTCTGAGTAAACATTTCCCTAGTATTTTCAGTTAAATATCGCTTTGTGGTTACCTCTTTTTGAACATTTTTGTGAACAGAAATAGAGCTCTCAAAGAAAACACAGGAATGGTCAGAGAGTGCAACATCAGTCACCACAACCTTAGAGATATTCAGACCCTTTGAGATAATTAAGTCCAGAGTGTGCCCCTTATTGTGCGTGGGCTCCGTCACATGCTGAGTCAGTCCATAGCTATCAAGAACACAAAACAGTTCTTTAGCCCCTCTGTCCTGGGGGTTGTCAACATGGATGTTAAAATCACCAACAATGACTAGACGGTCAAAGTCAATACACACTATAGACAGCAGTTCAGTAAAGTCATCAAAAAAGCTTGCACAGTATTTGGGTGGTCTATAGATATTTAGGAACAGAGCTCGAGAGGAGCATTTCAGCCGAAGCGCCACCTATTCAAAAGAATCAAAGTTCCCATAAGATGTCTTCCTGCATTGAATGGAATCATTGAACAGAATAGCAAAACTCATAACAAACAAACAATATGTCCAAAGTTGTCCTGAAATTAACTTATTAAATAAACAAAACGAAAAATATAACATTGAATCTGGACTTGACATTATTCTGATTAGGCCTAGCCTACATTGCAAATAAGCAGACAGCACTGCTTTTCACACACACACACCTTGGGTTTTGAAGACTGATAAATCCGAAATGGATGAACAAACTTTTTAGCCCAGTTTCCCAGCTTTGCAGTCTATCCACGGGTATGCCTCTTGTTTCCTCCGCCACATCTCCTCCATCCATACCTCTGGGAAAAGAAGTCAAGTAAAACATGTTAGCCTTCCATTATAGAGCTGTTTCGTTAGCGTTCTTGAGGGAAAGAGCTGCCGCAAAATCGGCGGGCGCGGCGAGCTGGCTCACCGTGGGTGTGTCAGTGACTATGGTCAGTGAACGCGGGGTCAGTTTGAATCATACTTTTTTAAGGAAATCGTTTTTATTTTTTATTTTAATTACTGTGAAATGTATTATGTTTTCGTCATTATTACAACAAATACACACTTGCAACTGATAACACTGGCAATGATTTTATATTTATTAGACTTAAAAAAAAGATCATGCTCCAAATAAGTGGGGGTACGGCGTACCCCCGCGTCCAACGCCCACTACACCACTGCCCATACTAGCGCAGCTAACGTTAACATTAGTGCTAGCATTATCCACGTCTTTAGGCGGCTCTTCTGATGATGTAGTACTAGCAGCTTCACTTGTAGCTTCGGTGCTGCTAGCCTCTTTCTTCTTGTGAATTATATTCTTTTTAGAAAAGAAGTCAAGCAAAAAATGTTTGCCAGCCATTATAGAGCTTTTTCGTTAGCGTTCTTGAGGGAAAGAGCTGCCGCAAAATCGGCGGGCGGTGAGCTGGCCGTGGGTGGGTCACTGACACACCCCCAGCTCGCCACGGGGTCACGAGCGTGATGACGAATCATCATTTTTTAAGGAAATCGTTTTTATTTTTTATTATAATTAGGCCTACTGTGAAATGTATTATGTTTTTGTCATTATCACAACAAATACACACTTGCAACTGATAAGACTGGCAATGATTTTATATGTATTAGACTATTAAAAAAAAGATCATGCTCCAAATAAGTGGGGGTACGGCGTACCCCCGCGTCCAACGCCCACTACACCACTGCCTCTAACCAATTCAGGTTCCAGTGGGGACCTTTCTCCCTGCGTGCCTCTCCACCTCTGTTTCCTACTTCTTACTGGCTACCCTTTTCCCTCACCCTATCCTAAGGGAGTGCATGTATGTAGACACGTTAGTCTAGCTGCTATAGGCTTGGACTGTTGGGGGGGGGACCTTACTCCGTCTTTCTGGCTGTTTGTACCTGTGTACTCTCATGTTCCGATTAACCCAGTTTCCCCCAAATCTCTTTTCGAGTTAGTCAAGGCTAATCATGTTGCTGTGGTCGTGTGTCCTGGATCCTCTATCCTGAGTCCTGGATCCTCTATCCTGAGTACTGGATCTGAGTCCTGGATCCTCTATCCTGAATCCTGGATCCTCTATCCTGAGCACTGGATCTGAGTCCTGGATCCTCTATCCTGAGTCCTGGAGCTGAGTCCTGGACTTCGAGTCGTGAATGAACCTGTCTCTGCGGTCCTGCCAGACTCTCACCATACTACTTCCCTGATGGCTCCCACAGGATTGTTGATATCCTCGTGGATTCATCTTCTTATTACAGACACATGCATTTCCAAACATTTGGACTACCTATGCTGTAAAATGTATTATCTTTTCAATTACACACGGCATCTATTGCACGTCTGTCCGTCCTGGGAGAGGGATCCCTCCTCTGTTGCTCTCCATGAGGTTTCTCCCATGTTCCCTTTAAACTGTGGGTTTTCTCTGGAAGTTTTTCCTTGTACGATGTGAGGGTCTAAGGACAGAGGGTCTGAGGACAGAGGGTCTAAGGACAGAGGGTCTAAGGACAGAGGGTCTGGGAACAGAGGGTCTGAGGACAGAGGGTCTAAGGACAGAGGGTCTGGGGACAGAGGGTCTGAGGACAGAGGGTCTAAGGACAGAGGGTCTAAGGACAGAGGGTCTAAGGACAGAGGGTCTAAGGACAGAGGGTGTCGTATTGTCATACTGATATTCTGTACAAACTGTGAAGACCACTGAGACAAATGTAACATTTGTGATATTTGGCTATATAAATAAACATTGAATGATTGATTGATTGACACACACACACACACACACACACACACACACACACACACACACACACACACACAGGTGTGAGTGTTTGTATCAGTTCTGTGGAAGTCACACACCCTGACCCCAGGGTGGCAGTTTCATTGGAAGAACATTGAGAAATAATTGTAGTGAAGTAAAAAAAGCAGGAATGTACAACACACACGCACACAAACACACACACACACACACACACACACACACACACACACACACACACACACACACACACACACACACACACACACACACACACACACACACACGGGAACCTCTCCCTTTCTCACGCTGCATGATACAATGTATCATACCTTCTCACAGGTGCGAGCTCTGTGCCGAGAAAGAACAACCTCTCCCTTTCTCACGAGCTCTGTGCCAAGAAAGAACAACCTCTCACTTTCTCGCAGTAAATGCCCTTCCATTACTGTCTCTCATGTAGTTATATTTGTGCCTTGCTCACAATTGACTCATTGACACAATGAGTAGGCAATTTTCTGTCAGAGAGGCTCTGGACAAATGTTTTGAACCAGATGAAGAGGAGATTGAACCAGACATAGAGGACGATGTCTCAGAAATGGAAGACAACAGCGATCCAGACTATGAGCCTGACCAACAGTCAACAGACCAGGAAGAGGCCCCTGAGGGAGAGGCCCCGAGGGAGAGGCCCCTGAGGGAGAGGCCCGTGAGGGAGAGGCCCCTGAGGGAGAGGCCCCGAGGGAGAGGCCCCGAGGGAGAGGCCCCTGAGGGAGAGGCCCCCGAGGGAGAGGCCCCCGAGGGAGAGGCCCTGAGGGAGAGGCCCCCGAGGGAGAGGCCCAGAGGGAGAGGCCCCTGAGGGAGAGGCCCCGAGGGAGAGGCCCCGAGGGAGAGGCCCCTGAGGGAGAGGCCCCGAGGGAGAGGCCCCTGATGGAGAGGCCCCCGAGGGAGAGGCCCCCGAGGGAGAGGCCCCTGAGTGCTGTTTCTTCAGAACTGTTAGAGGATGTGTGTTTTTGTAAATTGCGTCATTTTTTTAATAGTTTTGTCTTTCATTTATTTTGGTTTTGCTTCTTAGTTAACAGTAAACTGTCGTTGGCTCTCTCCTTCCGTAACGATGTGAATGTCCCCTCTGTGGGACTACACAGTGATTCTGATCATGTGACTTATTATTTTACCAATGACAGCACTGCTCTCTAGTGGTGCATGATGGTAGTTGTAGTATTCAGTGGATTGTGCAGCGTGAGTGTTTGAGATGTTTATCTGAATAATGCAGGTCATATCTGTGGAATTGTCATTTTTAATTAGGAACAATTAAACTGCTTCCATTGCTGTTGTTTTTTTATAACTTAAATAATTGTAGTTCTTACTTTTTTAAATAACTTGTAACATTGTGGTATCTCTGTCTTTGTTCAGTCATGTAGCTGCAGGCCTGAAGTTGGAGAGGAATTTCCCACACACACACACACACACACACACACACACACACACACACACACACACACACACACACACACACACACACACACACACACACAAACACACACACACACACTATATTTTTCTTGTGAATCACAAAGATCACATTTTTATGAAGATTTAAAAAGAAGTATGTATTAAACTTGAATCCACTCTCTCTCTGCATGAGCTGCTCAGTTCAGACTTCTGTTAGTTATTATTTAGCAAAACCAAAACAAAACAGTAGAAGTGACTTTAGCTCAAAGTGAAATAATGTAAAAATAATGGATATTTAATTTATTATAATTTTATTTTTTATAAAAAATATATCATATATTATTCTGAAATGGACCAATCTGCACAATGACTACTTTTAGCTACTTTCACTATAATTTGTTTGTTTATTTAAATTGATCAACATTGCTGTAAACGTGCCAGTGCTATCCAGCAGGCGTATTGTGCTGATACAGCATTCCCACAATCTGTTCTTTGACGCATGCAATTCTTTATTATTTTTATTCCACCGGGTTATTTTGCACCTCTTCTCCTCCCGCATTGAACATCACAGAAACTCTGTTCAAACATCAAAACGTTCAGCTCAGTCGGGAATCGATGGCTATTACTTTTCTCATTCATAACTTTCAAAATTCCAGAGATACATCCCATAATGCATCAAATTTGTAACCATCGAAGTCAATGGAGAAAATCTTCAGACTTCAACAATCTTCATGCAACTTCAACTGCTAACTGTTCATTCATACTTTCACTCAGAAACCTCATTCCAACTTTAAAATGTTACACATCTTTCTGACATTATTCGTGTAAAACGACTTTTAAATCTGATTCGTACTTTTAGAGATATTAAACATTGTTCAGACCTTGGTAAAGAGGTTTTATTCACATTTTAGAGTGCGTGATGTCACAGCTAGAGTGGAGGACAGATTTAATTTTGCCTTCATATTTTCTTTTAAACCTGCCATAATACAAAAATAATTAAACAAAATGCCTCTTGAGGGCATGAAGTGACAAAAACGTTCAACATGTCTCCATTAAACCCCATTGTAAAATCAGCCTCATCTTTCCCCACCACAGCAGCCGCACACCTTTAGTTAATCTGCCAAAAAGGCAACATTATTGACCCGAAAGTGCACAAAAAGCACACTTCAGATGCTCAAGGTCCTTGACATGCTTCACGCTTTGAAATTTCACCGATATCTGTTACGGTTCTTCCACAAAACGTTCACATGTAACAGTGTAGGAGCCAAAACGTTGATTTATTATTTGGATTATTTAATCATTTAATGTATAATGGAGTATAACTGATTGGTGTCATCTGATCGGGATCCGCAGCCACGGCTTCTATTTTGGTTGTGAAGCCACACAGTTTTTTGACCGCTGCACTGCAGAGAAGTTACGATTTGTTTATTTCAACTGTTTCAACATCGTCTGGTTAGATACCTTCATTTGTGTTTAAAGAAGAGAATGAACAGTGAAGAAATGGAAACAATAACATGGAAATAAATGTACCAAAAACAAACAATATATCTCTGATTGATGTGTGAGTGCGTCGGCCAGGCGCTAAAACCAAAGAACAGAAAAGAGCTTAAGAAAGTGGGAAAGGATTGCTCTTTTAAAGAGGTGTATCTCTCATTCAGAGCAATGGAAACCTGTGATCTCTGCACACCTCGTTAGCTCAACTAGAAACACCTGTGTCATGGAACACGATGATGTAATCGCTCCAGCTGACATGCTCAGAGCAGCAGACTCCAGGTAGAGGTTAACGGTCCTGCCCTCAACAGCTCTACGTCAATTATGGGGTGTCATCATCATATGCCGTTTCCATGGAAACACATCCCTCGCCATAAAACACGACATCGCTGTAGCTCTAATGGACACGGTCCGATCGTCCCCAAACTTCGCTTGTATATCACTGGTCCATGCCTCAACAGCTCTACGCCAAGCGGCAAACTCTGGGGAACAGCCGGGACGCCAATACGGAAGTGCCACACACTGCAGTTCATACATGGGCCGCTAGGGACTGACTGCAGAAAGGACCAATTTCCATAGATCCCCATTTTAAAATGCCCAACTTTACAGCAGAAAAAAACATGTTTCTACCCATGGATGCAATAAATATTATTATCGATATAGTTAGATTCCACCTTCATGATTATGAATCTGTGAGTGAATTGTTTTCTAACACGACCCTTTTATTTATATTAGGTCTTAAGGTTTTTGCATAAATTAGGGCGTGGTCACGTTGATGGACACGTTCATGCCTCACTGTCAGCTAACAGCAACTTGTCCACTCTGCTAGGCTACAACCATAGAGGCTACAACGTTAGTTAGTCATAGTACTGTACTTGACCCTTTAGCTTTAGCCGTGTTCGTGGTGATTGTGGGAATATTGTTGCAAATACCAGACAATTAAAATGTTGTGCTGTGCGCTTGGATGTACTAACAGAACTTCCAAGAAGTCTACTATGGAGTCAGATTTGGGTCAATATTCTCGCGCGTAAAACAAGCTACTCACGAACGGAAAATGTGCTTTTACACGCGCATACAATGACCCTCGCGCGCAGATTAAACCCCCGCGAGCGGCTCTGTGCCAGGTTTGATTAATGCCTGAACTACCAAGAGCCGAGCAGTGACGGCAGCAAAATCTAGGTGCGTACAGCAGACAGTAGCTAGCAGTTTTCGACGGACACAGCCCACTGAAAAATATATTGTTTTATATCAAATTAATGTATATTACATTACATTACATTGCATTTAGCTGACGCTTGTATCCAAAGCGACTTACAATAAGTACATTCGACCAGGAAGACACAACCTTGAAGAAAACAGAATCATATATATATATATATATATATATATATATATATATATATATTTTAGCTGTACACTTTACGAATATAATAGTTTTTTATGGACAACTTTACCATTCAATCTCGTCCAACTGATTTTGCTGCCGTCACTGCTCGGCTCTTGGCAGTTCAGGCATTTATCAAACCTGGCAACCCCGGGTTTCCTGGCAGCTGTCAATCAAAGTCCAGTGGCTCCGCCCCAAAGTGCCAGAAACTTTTCACGCGCGCGTAGACAGACTCCGCGAGGCTGACACTCCCAAGCAAGAGGGCTGTCTCTCTCGCGAGCGAGCGCAGAGCCGCTCGCGGGGTTTTAATCTGCGCGCGAGGGTCATTTTATGCGCTTGTAAAAGCACATTTTCCGCTCGTGAGTAGCTTGTTTTACGCGCGAGAATATTGACCCAAATCTGACTCCATATCTACTCTCAGCTTTTTTCGGTGAGTAAAAGGATAATATTATACGTGTTTGTTAACCCCGTTAGCAGGTGTTTGTGTGCTTGTTAGCTTAGCTTGTTATGTAGCTTATTAGAAAGCTAAGGACGTAACCCTTTATACATGTGTACAGGGGCGCCGTAAGGCGGTGAAAAGTTAGGACAATTCTAAGGGCCCGTGACTGACAGGGGCCCCAAACATTTTTAGAACATTAAGAAAACATTTGTAAGTAACCTTTCATCAATCATCAATAATTAACATTAATATAACGTCATATTGATGATGTACTTACTAAACTTACGATTCATTTAACTTATTTGCTTCCAAAAGTTAATTATCCAAAGCATCAAACACCCCCCTCTATTTACATGTAATGGTTTGGTCCTGCCTTCAAACGCTGTGCTGCACCGGCCCTTTCTAGCAGAGAGTGAGAGCATGTGAGCAGGGATGCTAGTACTTACGTGTGTACGATGTCTCAACGACAAAGTCAGGCTTTCAAGAAAGAAAAGAATGGAGAGAAAGACAAGAAAGAGGGACTAAAGGGCGACAGCATGTCACCCAGTTTTCAAAAGAAAAGGTGCGTGTGGTCCATGAGTGGTGGAAATTAGTCTGTTAGCTAAGCGTAGTCCATTGTAAATAATAATTGTAATGTTTTGCTGACATTAAAGGTGGGGTAGGTGTTGCGGTGTGTGTAGGAAGCAGGACCCAAATGCAGATTATAGTGACAAAAATGACTCCTTTATTTCAAGGCTAAATTAATCACAAAGACTGAACAGAACACTCACCGAAGACCAAGTCATAACACAAGACGAACCAACAAAGACAGACAGAAAAACCAGAACTTAAATACACACAAGACTAATTATACAAACAAGACGCAGGTGAGGAGGGAGGAGAAAACACAGGGGCACCAGGTGAACACAATCGGGTAATAAGACACACCAGGGAAACTAACGACAGGGAACCACAGACAGATCTAAAGACAAAACACAACACAGACAGAAACAGGCAAGACAGGAGGTGAAGACCTTTCAAAATAAAACATGAAACAAAAGACAGAAAAAGACAAGACAAAATACAACACAGACAGATCTTGACAGTAGGTAAGTTTGAGAAACCGGCTCGAGATACACTTTTTGTTATATTCCATGAAATGCTCTTAACATCCCGATAGCAATGACTATCTGAAGTGCTTTGACAAAATATACATTAAAACATATCATCTGTGGAAGCCGTGGTGCTGTAAAAAGCACGACCAATCATCTGAGCCGGCTAAAGTAACTGGATGGCCTACCTGCCTGTCAGCCTTCCATCTGTGCACAAACTTATCTCGTGCCCTCATTGGTCATGTGCGCGTTGGTGTGTGTTGGAGGAGAGGCTCTGGAAGGAAGTGGCAGATTTCTTCCGGTTGTGTATTTTCAAATGCTAGCGCACTCGAGCTGGTTTCTCCAAAACTACCTACCCCACCTTTAAGTACTGTTAATATCTTCACAGAAAATTCAGAGGTTTTTCATTTCACTCCTCTTTTAGCTGACATTTAATAAATGCAGGCACATTTTTAGCAGCTATTCATACTAAATCAGTTGTCCCTCCCCCTGGTGCCAGGACCAACAGATCCATCTCTAGGCTACGCAGCCCTGTCTCCCCATAATGCTTTGCAGTCTTGCCATGCTGTCCATTGAAAGCCAGTTGGCTAGAAAGCTGGACTTCAAGGACTTGATCAGTGACTTTGCCTGTAAGAAGGCTAGGCGCTGGGCTCTTGGTGAGTAAGGCTGAGCCAGGGCTCGTAATAACTGTTAACCTGTTAAGCCCCGAGCCTGTTTTTCAGGTTTCAGGCTCGAAATGACATGCCCAGAACAAATGACTATAACTTCACTTCTAAAAGGTTTATATGAATAATTGTTGTTATCAAAGCAAGGTTACATCTGTGAGTTGGATGTAGAAGTGTCAGAATCAATATAGATTGTTCTGTGTCAGAGTAAATTCAGATGGAACAGAGCAAAAAAAATGTAAATTCCTGTCTCCACCTAAAGAAAACCCATTACTTATAGTGAAGACCAACCTTGAATGATGGGTTAGTAGCCTAAAAGCTTTGGAAATCCAAAGTATACCATATAATAAGTACCCTGTATCAAGATTGAGGCAAAACAAGTGACATTTGACCTTTTTAGAGGTTTATGAAAATAAAGTCCAGGCGGAATAAGCTTTGGGCACATTTGGGCACATTTGGTTCCATCAGTGACATTTGACCTTTTTCAGGTACCAGACTATACAAATCATTGTATTACATTGAATCATCACTATAGGTATTCATTCCACCCAAAACAAAAAAATATTTGTTTGTGTGTGTGAGTGTGTGTACTAGGTGTGTGTAAGTGTAGGTGTGTGTATGTGTAGGTGTGCATGTGTAAGTGTAGCTGTGTGGGTATGTGTAGGTGTGTGTAGCTGTGTGGATACAGTATGTGTAGGTGTGTATGTGTAAGTGTAGCTGTGTGTGTATGTAACTGTACCAACGCACTATACAATAAAACCACACTGTAGGTCATTGTGTGTAGGTGTACTTGCACAATAAAAAAAAACGGAAACATAGGTAACATTTGACTCCAACTGGGGCAGATTTATTTCAAACATTTTACCAACACACTATAGGCATGTAAAAACAAACATTTTACCAATGTACTATACAATAAAAGCACACTGTAGGTTTGTAAAAACAACAAATATTTTACCAACACACTATACAATAAAATCACACTAGTTATATAAAAACAACAAGTATTTTTTTTTTAAATAAACACTCGCAAAACGTTATACCTACCTGAACGTTATACCTACCTGAACTTTATACCTACCTGAATGTTCCAGTATGTAGGTCGTGCCACTCCCTGAAACAGTTCTTTTTGACAGTGAAGCACAGAGGGACCTGGCACTTCCTGCAGTACACAGGTGTCTTCACCCTTTTGAGTCCAGCATCTAGGCCCCTCCTGCAGTTCTTCCTGACCTTGGTGGCATCTTCCCCATAATACTCGGACATGCATGTGAGTGGTGGAGGAGGGGGTGGTGGAGGTGCAGGGCCTTCAGCAGGGCCTTCAGCAAACTCCAACAATTCTGCAGCAAGCTGCTCCCTGAAAGTCTTCTGGGTGTGTGGCTTTGTCCTGCTGGGGTCACTCCTCATCTAACAAATGTGGAAAAACAAAGAGATTAGATTAATTCACTGGCTTATACTTATAGGATAATATTAGACTATACATGAATAATATTACACCAAATAAATAAGTAAACACATGTATATTCATTCACTGGCCATTCATTTAGAAAATGTAACTCCAAAAAGACAAGTAACACTATTTAGCATTTTGCCTAATCATTCCTGTAGCTTCTTGGCTAAGCTAGCACTGTGACGCAGTTCCACCAAACACAAAAGTAATATATAAAAACAGAGAGATTACATTCCTTTCCCGTGGTGGAAGTTCAACATCCGAGTCACTACTGTCCGGATCCAGGTCTGGCTGGAGGAGATCTTCATCATCCGACGAAGAGTCATCTGGTATGAGCTATCGTCAGCTAGCATCTATAGCACCTGCTCGGTGGTGAAGCTCTCCCTTCTGGCTGCGTAATGCGTAATGGAGCCGGAGCGGGCGTAGTTTATACTACGCAGGATCATATCTTTGGAACCCATTGGTCGATTTGGGTGATTGACACCTTTTCTGAACCGTTAGAGCCAATATAATCGAGTGACAGTTAGTAAGTCCCGCTAAACACTTACGTCAAGTAGAGAGAGGTTCGCGTAAACAGCATGTGAGACAGCATTAGCTCGGGACTGCGAAACGTTATACCTACTCTGCTGCCATGAATGTAATGATAGATTATCAGGAACAGTTCTAAAGTGACTAATAGACATTGGATTAACCTTAAACAGCGTTTTTATTCCCTTGAACACGAGCTTTGATCACAAAACAGCAACGGTAAGACATAATTATTGTTATGGTTTTGAAAACTGTTGTTTTTTTTCTTCTCTGTTCTGGCTGATATCTCAGTGAGTTTGTGTCCTACAGTGATGATACTTATAATAAAATAATCTATGGAGTATCAGCTTTCAGATTATATGTAGTTTGTGCAGAAAATATTAAGTTTTAAAGATCGTTTTTGCTAGTTAGCACCGGAAGTAGCATCTGCTCGTTTTAGCTAAGGGCTAATGCTAACGCTTCTTGTGAGACTTGTGTTTTGTTGCGGTAAAAATGGTTCATATAGTCAGTTAGCTGAGATTCTTCTCGTTAATCTGGTATAACACATTAATAGGTTTTTAAATATTAAGATGCCCTGAGACACAGTGTCGTGAAAAAAAAAAAACAGGGTCCCCGCCGGCGGGGACCTTCGGGCTTAACAGGTTAAAGTGTAATGGAGGGGCAATGGGAAAATAAGTGCTGCAGAAGGAGCAGGTTTCTTTAAATCAATGCAGGTTTGTACCTGCTACCTGTTGCTACCAAGTAAAACTGCAAATACAGAAATATAATGTATGATAGTTAAAAGTGTTGAGTGAGTGACACATTGTTCTTGTTACTGTCCCTAATATACAGCAGTTAATGTTAGCTTCACTCAACATGAGTGGCGTAACTATCAACGGTGCAGCCGACGGCCAGGGGCCCAGAGCCGGCCAGGGGCCCAGAGCCGGCCAGGGGCCCGTGCAAAACAACTACCGGAGGGACCGAGGATTCGAGGAGTCGAGGAGGGGGAATGAGTGAAATGAGAATGGTTCTTGGATGTGGATCCTAAAGTGTATCATGGGTATTGTCTGTGATGTCAGGCTGTGTGCAGTTGTCCCTGAGCAGCTTGTGTGAGCAGCCACCAGAGGGCAGCATGGTGCAGGTTTGAACCAGCAGCTGACAGGAGGCTGATGGGATGTTAAACCCAGCAAAGATAACAGCATGCAGCTCGCTCTGTAGTATGAAACAGATTGATACACATAGACACAAAGAAATACAACATGCAGTACAGGTTGATGTGTGGATGGAAGTATACACAAAGGATGCACTCTGTTTAGTGAGGGGATGTCTTGATTCATTTTGAGGTCCCTTTGAAGTAGTGGAGTAGTCTTGGGTCCATTATTCAAGTTTATGTGTCTGTTTATCTGCAGTCGCTTTCTGTCTGTTTGTAGTTATTTGATGTGAGGAGCCCCGATGCTTCGGCCAGACATCGCCATCAGCTGATGTTCGACATCATTTCTGCCGCAGATCTGCAATAAAAGGTGACATCAGGCGAGCTTACTTTGCTTTGGTTTTTATACGTCTCCTTTTAGTCGTTTTGCATCTATTTTCCTTTATTTATGTTGTTCCACGTGTTGTGGGGTTTTGCATCAACTTTGTCTTGTTGGCTCTCATTGTAATTGCTGCTTATTTCTTTCCCGTTGTTTTATGTTTCTTTGTGTTCGTTTAGAGTCAGTTTTCCGTCAGTTTGCATCTTAGTATTGAGGTCTGTGTTTAATTCAGTAGTAATGGATTTTATTTGAGTGGTGAGTTTCTCTCTTTGGGGCGCTTTAAGTCGATATCTAAATAGCTTTACACCTCATGTTGTTGATGGTTTTGTTTGTGTCTCCTGATTGTTGTTTTGCATCGATTGTATTTGTTCTGTATTTGTCTTTGTAGAGTTTCTGCATCCAGTTTTCTTGAGTGTGTGTGAGAGAATTAGAACTCAGGGATTTTAGCCTCTGCCGACCGTTTACATGCACTGAAACCTACAGACCTCACTACAGGAGAGCATGATAGGGTCTCTTTGACCCTTCTCTTGCGTTTCGGGTCAAATCTAACCGAGTGACTTCGTTTTTGATCATAAATATTGTGTTTTTCATCCAATTGCCTCAAGACCTTGTGTTATCCTCCACACTAGGCCTCTGAACAGAGACACGTGATGATCACCACCTGCATTGGTTTTTTAGTGATACAACGTAATACAACTAATGGATCAACCGACTAGACCAACCAAAACCCCCAAGACTATGATAGATTTATTATTCACTAATAAAGCTGACAGAATAGTTCAAACCTCCTGACTGGTCTTTCTGACCATAATCTTGTTCTTTTTGCCAGGAAACTCACAAAGAAAAGGTTCATGACCTCAGCTAAAACCCCTGCCTTGGGTTCACGCTTCATCCCCAAAGACCTGCAACAACGTTTTATGGATGCAGCGAAAATGATTGATTGGGGGGACACTCTGTCCTCTGAAGACATTGGTGAAAACAGTAATCTGTTTATATCTCAAATTAACGAAGCAAAGTCTTCCTCCTCAAGGAGAGGGTGCCTTAGGAACAGGAAGGAACATCATCTTCCCTGGCTGAATCTACAGTGCAGGAATTTAATGAAATCTAGAGACCAACTATTGAAGCAGAGCTTGAAATCCGGACTATCCACTGACAGACAGAAATGCACTCGTGCTCGTAACAAGGTAACACAAACACTAAGACAGGCCAAAGCAAACTTCTTCATCAATATTATTGAAGGTGTGAAAGGTAACTGTTACGACTGGAGCACAAAAAACTGATAGGACCCAAATGCACGACTCCAGACAAAAGATGATTAAAAAAAGGTTTTTACTGCGGTGATAAGCATGGTCATCCATTCACAAGGTTCAAAAACGACCTGGCACTTGGCACAGGGAACACACAGAATATATACACATACAAGGGACTCCACAGGTGCAAACAATAAGGGCGGGGCAGGTAATCAGGTCATTGAGCAAAGTGACAAGGAAGGAGTCGAACTACCTGAAATGAGAAAGGAAATAACAAAGTAAAACAGGAAATGGCAGACACGGACTTGACAATATAAACTAACAGAGAAATAATATTAACAAATCTGACGAGACACAACAGTAACAGTAAAAACGTTTGGCTAATCCTAAATAAACTATTAGGTAAACATAAGAAACAGGAAAATAATGCTCTAGAATTAAACATCAATGATGCCCTGATGAAAGATCCTGCAGTGTTGGCCAGCTCTCAATGAGTATTTCATAAATAGTGCTCTCGACATCACAAAGCTCTTCCCGCCATCTGAGGTCTCACCTAGCCCGACTGTGGATACACACCCAGTTTTTGACCTGGAGGAAATCACAGAGGTTGAGGTCAAACATATCATCTCAGGGTTAAGAGGTTCTGAGGCTAGGGATGCAGATGATTTAGACACCAACTTTATAAAGACACATATTGACGGTCTAATAAAACCAATTACTATGTTAGTAAATCAATCTATCAGCACGAGGGAAGCTCCATCGTCCTGGAAGGTTGCCACGGTGACACCGATCTTTAAATCTGGGGATAAGGCAATGATGTCCAATTACAGACCAATCAGCATCCTCCCCTGTGTCTCTAAGGTAGCTGAGAAATGGGTGTCAAAACTAATCACCAAACATTTAGATAAAGGTTTCGCTCCACTCCACCCAATGCAGTTTGGTTTCCGTGCTCTCCACTCCACTGAGACAGCTAACTGTGTCTTTGTGGAAAAGGTTAAATGTATGTTGGACACGAGCCCATATGTAGGTGCTGTCTTCCTTGATTTCAGGAAGGCTTTTGACACTGTTGACCACCAAGTGCTCCTTGCAAAGCTGACGTATTTCAATTTATTGGCAGATTCAATACAGTGGGTTGAGTCTTACTTATCGAACAGAAAACAGTGTGTTTTGGTCAACGGAGCCAAATCCCCCGACCTTGTGAACCCTGTTGGGGTTCCACAAGGCTCCATTCTTGGACCATTACTGTTTTCTCTGTACATTAATGACTTGCCTAATGTATGTCCTGATCTGAATGTACAAATGTAACTAGTCTCCCACTTCAAGCATGCATGATGTTCAGTAAACGACCAGTCAAAATCGAAGGATCCAATGTGTTTTTAAACGGTGCAGAAATTGAACTGGTCCCCACTTCAAGTATCTTGGAGTCATACTGGACTCGAACTTGACTTTTAAGAAACATATTAAGAAAGTATCCAATACCGTTAAATTCAACTTTTAAAATGTTAAACAAATCAGACCTTTCTTAACAGTCGATGCTGCAAAGTCAGACCTCCACTGTGTGATTCCATCCCACATTGAATACTGTTTGACAAACTGCTCGTTTGCTTGAGCCACAAACCTGAAACCCATAGAACAGCTGTACAAGAGAGCCATCCAGGTGTTTGACAGAAAGCCACATTCATACCACCTCTGCACCATCCTGGAGAAACACAATTTCTTGAGTTTTGACAATTTTAAGTCTTTCAAAAGTATGTGTCTTTTTCCCTTAGGGGAATGAATCCACAGAAAACACACTGGACGCTGCACTAGGTCAGAAACCAGAGGAGACTGTGAAGTCCACCGCAGACGGACCACTTTCAGACAAAATGTCCTCTCCATTAAAGGCAGCTCGTTGTGGAACAGCCTCCCAACTGAGATATGGGATTGTCCCACTCTCAATAGCTTCAAAGGTCAACTCAAAGAATGGTTGAGAAACAAACAGATGTGCGATCACCGCTAAATGCACTTTAACACAGGGGTATCTCCTCCTGCACTTTATATATCGTAGCTGCTACATTGTACTGCCTTGTGGTAAATGCTTGTACTGTATGTGCGGCTCATGCTCTTTCTGCATATCATGTATTTGTTTTTGCTATGTTTACAAATGTCATGTTCTTATTAGGGCCGGGACTTTAACGCGTTAATTAAGATGAATTAATTACACAAAAATTAACGCGTTAAAAAAATTAAGGCATTTTAATCGCACTTATTTTTGCACCGCAGAACGTTTCTCACTGGATGAGTTTCAGGCGTACCGATTATACTGGAGCACCAACTAACGTTCATGACTTCAGACAACAACAAACCACAGTGAACAACAGTGGGAAATGTTGTTTTAAAAAATGTACGGATGGAAGCGTCGATAAGAGCACGGTTGTGTACAAATTATGCAAAAAGGAATTCGCATATCACCGCAGCACATCAAGCCTCAAGTATCACCTCAATGCAAAACATATAGCAGCTAGCGTGGACGTTAGCCTCTTTTATCGCGTTCACACCAAAAAGAGCCGGAACTAAAATTAGTTCACGAGAACCTTTTTACCCCCACGAAAGTCCCTGCTAGAGAGCAGAGAGCTGCTAGAGAGCAGAGAGCTGCTAGAGAGCAGGGACTTTCGTACGGCTCTCTTGTGAGAAAAGAGCTATATTTCTGATTGGCTGGGCGGATTGCAAACGACGCCCCGTAAAACTCCCAAAAAGTTTTGTGAAGCCGCCATTTTATTATCCTCGCATTAGCATTATTAGCATTAGCATTAGCCCAGCGCAGAAACGCAGAGAGACTAACTTATGGCAACACAAAATAAAACATGGGAGTGGTGGAGATGAGGAGGTGTCGGCGTTCTGGCGATTTGAAGTGGTTTGCGGCCTGCCAGTAAACCCAAAGCAGAAGAAGAAGAAGTGACGTCAGCGGCTTCATTTGCCTAATCCCCCCCCAGGTTCAAAGAGTTCTCATGAACTAAGTTCTCATGAACCTTTGTGGGAAAAGTACTGCGGTGTGAATGCGCCTAATGATATACTAAAATCCATGTGAAAAAAATTGCTTCTCACTGTTCTCAGGTCAAATATTTATATGTGATTAAATTTGCGATTAATTTCGATTAATTAATTACAAAGCCTCTAATTAATTAGATTAATTTTTTTAATCGAGTCCCGGCCCTAGTTCTTATATGTTGTATGTCAGGGACTGCGGATATAAATTAGCTCAAAGCTAAAATCCGGCATGTTTACATTTTGAAGCATTATTTGTTTAAAGTGTTCATCAATGTCCCTGTTCAAATAAACGATTACATACAAATGAAATGAGTTAACAGACCAGGAAGCGGCCCCTGAGGGAGAGGCCCCTGAGGGAGAGGAGCCCTGAGGGAGAGGCCCCTGAGGGAGAGGAGCCCTGAATATTAATGTGTCTCTAAATGATGAAACAGTATCAGTGTCTTATATTCATCACAGTGAATGCAGTGAATGCTGAACTTGATGAGCCTACCGGTGGGTCCGGACCATGACATGAAACACTGGCTTGCTTGTATCAAATCAATACATCCCATACATCATTGGAACGGGAAAAATCTCAGCTACAACACCAACTACAGCATTTCCATCTCCAGTAAACACAGCCTACATGGCAAGCATTTTATAATATACAGTAATGTACAGTACGCACCATCTTTGAACTTACTACACTATTATAACATGGAATTCACCCTTGAGGTCATTCTGTCTGCCACCGCTTGATTCTACTTGCTTTGACTGTTCTAATGAGAGGTCAACCATCCAAATTGGATAAGGGGTTCCAGAGATATCACTGTGCAAAACACACCGGTCAATTTTGACCTAAACTAGTATGGGGGGGGGGGGGGGGGAGGGGGGGGGGGGGGGGTATGAGGCTAACCCTCTGTTCTTTCTGCTGACGTGTCGGCACAGGTGAGAAGACTTGAGCAGATTGTTCACATTTCTCTCGAGTTTCCGCAGCCCCTGGTTTCTCCTCAGCTTTACGGATTATTTTGGGTAAATGCTGACGATGGTTTGCGGCCTGACTTCTCTCCTGATGAGGGTCTGAGGCCTGACTTCTCTCCTGATGAGGGTCTGAGGCCTGACTTCTCTCCTAATGAGGGTCTGAGGCCTGACTTCTCTCCTGATGAGGGTCTGAAGCCTGACTTCTCTCCTGATGAGGGTCTGAAGCCTGACTTCTCTCCTGATGAGGGTCTGAAGCCTGACTTCTCTCCTGATGAGGGTCTGAGGCCTGACTTCTCTCCTGATGAGGGTCTGAAGCCTGACTTCTCTCCTGATGAGGGTCTGAAGCCTGACTTCTCTCCTGATGAGGGTCTGAGGCCTGACTTCTCTCCTGATGAGGGTCTGAAGCCTGACTTCTCTCCTGATGAGGGTCTGAGGCCTGACTTCTCTCCTGATGAGGGTCTGAGGCCTGACTTCTCTCCTGATGAGGGTCTGAAGCCTGACTTCTCTCCTGATGAGGGTCTGAGGCCTGACTTCTCTCCTGATGAGGGTCTGAAGCCTGACTTCTCTCCTGATGAGGGTCTGAAGCCTGACTTCTCTCCTGATGAGGGTCTGAAGCCTGACTTATCTCCTGATGAGGGTCTGAGGCCTGACTTCTCTCCTAATGAGGGTCTGAAGCCTGACTTCTCTCCTGATGAGGGTCTGAAGCCTGACTTCTCTCCTGATGAGGGTCTGAGGCCTGACTTCTCTCCTGATGAGGGTCTGAAGCCTGACTTCTCTCCTGATGAGGGTCTGAAGCCTGACTTCTCTCCTGATGAGGGTCTGAAGCCTGACTTCTCTCCTGATGAGGGTCTGAGGCCTGACTTCTCTCCTGATGAGGGTCTGAGGCCTGACTTCTCTCCTGATGAGGGTCTGAAGCCTGACTTCTCTCCTGATGAGGGTCTGAAGCCTGACTTCTCTCCTGATGAGGGTCTGAGGCCTGACTTCTCTCCTGATGAGGGTCTGAAGCCTGACTTCTCTCCTGATGAGGGTCTGAAGCCTGACTTCTCTCCTGATGAGGGTCTGAGGCCTGACTTCTCTCCTGATGAGGGTCTGAAGCCTGACTTCTCTCCTGATGAGGGTCTGAGGCCTGACTTCTCTCCTGATGAGGGTCTGAAGCCTGACTTCTCTCCTGATGAGGGTCTGAAGCCTGACTTCTCTCCTGATGAGGGTCTGAAGCCTGACTTCTCTCCTGATGAGGGTCTGAAGCCTGCAGGGGGTCTGAAACACGCTTCATGAGGACGGCTCAGGTTGCTGCGTTTAAAACCTTGGAGAACGAGTTACCTTCAGTTTTTAATCTTCAGGCGAGCCGTCGTTCTTCTGCTGATTTCTTAAAGACTCATTCTGGCCTTTTTTGATCAAAGACCTCAGAATGTGTCTGTTTTTAGAGAATGAATACAAAGCAGTGAGTTCAGGTGAAAGGGGAAAGACACATGAACACCATCTCTAAATGTTGAATTGTTTCCTATTTGGGATTTACTTCTTTGAAATGTCTCATCTTGTGTTTGCTTTTGTGTTGCATCAAGTCAGGTGGTTGAACTCCCATCATGCACCACTTGAGGGTGCTACTCAACTCTAATGCAGATACAATAATACAAATTATAAAAGAGTATTGAAATACTACTTCCACCATATTTTTATTTAAAAATAATACAATTGAAAGATAAATGATGTATTATAATAAAAACAACACTAAAAAGTGTACTGAATGAGTTATACAATAGACCTACCGGGCATATAGATATACTGTATTGATTTAAATATAGATTGTTATTAATTCAATAATAATAATAATAATACTTATCGTACCAAAAACACAATTGAATTATACTTGATATAAATAAAAATGAATCTTTAATAATTAATAATGGATTTTTACAAATAAATGACTACATATTAAAACAAGAATAACCATAATAGTAATAATAATACATCACATTTTTATAAAGCTTTTCCTAGTGCTCAAAGACGCTTTACATAAAATCAGAAACATAGACAGTAGCCCTAATCCATGTGTGATCTGAGAGCTGTTGATCAGAGTTTGGTCCAGGGGGATGGGGGGGTGCAGAGGGATTGGGGTGCAGCAAAGGCCCTGTCACACCCTTTATATATACAGTCTATCGCAGGGGTGCGGTGCCCAACCAGTCGATCGCGGGGAGATTCCCAGTCGATCACGAGATGTGTCTAAAAATAGAACAACAATATTCTGTTTTATCGTTAATGTCCTGTAACATAATCTTCCTGTGCCAGAATAATGCACTTGAACGCATCAAAGCTTTGTGATTGGCCGGCTAGACCCCATGTGTCGGGGCGTGGCTAGTCGGCAGTGGGCACTATTTCACTGATGTTGTCACCAGGAGTGACAGTCCGCACACACACAAGACCGCAATTACGGCAGAGCGAACCCGCGCGGATGTCTCCCAAAACTCCGGCAGTTTGAAAAAAAACGCGTTACTTGCCATGCTCGGTTCAGTCTCGGATCCTTCAACAAGACTTATGTCGGGGTCACCAATGTAGTGCCGAGAGACTGGAGTCGGAGGCGGGGTATCAAAGGTACAAGATATACTTTTATTAAGCATCTGAACAACATGTAAAACAACTTCATGCCCGGGAAGCGAAGACCCGCGGAAACAGGAAGTCCGGCTCACTCAAATGTCCATGCAGAACAATACCCCAACCCATAGATCCGTGGGTGAATAATGTCAATCACCACAGATTCAACATTAATAAAATAGATGTAAAAGGGTTAATCCACTAAGTCTGTGTTCACCATGTCATTGGCAGATTGAAACTAACCTGTTACATTATCACAAGAAGACACAATCAATTATTTTGCCAAATAACAACATACATTTGTCAAAAGAGGGTAAATGTGCAATGTGGTGATTGAACTAGCTACTAATACAAAAAAGGTGAATGGAAGGCCTACTGTTGAGCATAATATTAGGACTGTCTGAGAATTAAGGGTTCAAGCTAAACAAGTATCAGAAGATTAAAATTAGAATAAAAAACCCTTTATTCAACCCACAGCGGTGAAATAACAGCAAAGTGACAGTGCAGATATAAGGTACAAATACAGTAGAGTAATACAGTAGAACAAAGAGGCAAGCACACTATAGTAACATAAGATACTGTTTGATTTATTTTCAATTCTAAATGTGCAAAACACTTTTTAAGCGTAACTTTCGTTAGAGAGCTAACAGAATATTTAATGATTTATTTTATGAAGTCGGATGACTTCGTTTGTCCAATTTGTCATATTTCCTCAAGGACGGACTAACGAGGGAACCGGTAAGTATATTAAGTTAAACCTCAAGTAGCTCTGCTAACTTAGCATGTTTTACACTGTAATGCTGACTTTAATTTGTCTTTCTTGTAACCCTGAATCAAATGTAAAGCTAACAATCGTACAGAGCTGGAAGAAGAACTCTAATATTTTACTTTAATTAGTGTAAACATACTTGCAAATGTATAAGTTCAATAGTCTGATAGCTTATAAAATTAGTTACGGTTAATGTGAGTTGTGTTTGCATCTTGAGCTAGCTGTGCATACATATTATTGACTTAGCTAGCAGCAGTGTGTGAGGTTATCAAAATGTCAGATAAATGATTGATAAAACCTACCTCTAGTGAGTGGGGCAAACAAGTATTTAGTCAGCCACCAATTGTGCAAGTTCTCCCACTTAAAAAGATGAGAGGCCTGTAATCTTCATCCTAGGTACACTTCAACTATGAGAGACAGAATGGGGGGAAATAATCCAGAAATCACATTGTAGGATTTTTAATGAATTAATTGGTAAATTCCTCGGTAAAATAAGTATTTGGTCACCGACAAACAAACAAGATTTCTGGCTCTCACAGACCTGTAACTTCTTCTTTAAGAGCCTCCTCTGTCCTCCACTCGTTAACTGTATTAATGGCACCTGTTTGAACTCGCTATCAGTATAAAAGACACCTGTCCACAACCTCAAACAGTCACACTCCAAACTCCACTATGGCCAAGACCAAAGAGCTGTCAAAGGACACCAGAAACTAAATGGTAGACCTGCACCAGGCTGGGAAGACTGAATCTGCAATAGGTAAGCAGCTTGGTGTGAAGAAATCAACTGTGGGAGCAATTATTAGAAAATGGAAGACATACAAGACCACTGATAATCTCCCTCGATCTGGGGCTCCACGCAAGATCTCACCCCGTGGGGTCAAAATGATCACAAGAACGGTGAGCAAACATCCCAGAACCACACGGGGGGACCGAGTCAATGACCTGCAGAGAGCTGGGACCAAAGTAACAAAGGCTACCATCAGTAACACACTACGCCGCCAGGGACTCAAATCCTGCAGTGCCAGACGTGTCCCCTTGCTTAAGCCAGTACATGTCCAGGCCCGTCTGAAGTTTGCTAGAGAGCATTTAGATGATCCAGAAGAGGATTGGGAGAATGTCATATGGTCAGATGAAACCAAAATATAACTTTTTGGTAAAAACTCAACTAGACGTGTTTGGAGGAGAAAGAATGCTGAGTTGCATCCAAAGAACACCTACTGTGAAACATGGGGGTGGAAACATCGTGCTTTGGGGCTGTGTTTCTGCAAAGGGACCAGGACCACTGATCCGTGTAAAGGAAAGAATGAATGGGGCCATGTATCGTGATATTTTGAGTGACAACCTCCTTCCATCAGCAAGGGCATTGAAGATGAAACGTGGCTGGGTCTTTCAGCATGACAATGATCCCAAACACACCGCCCGGGCAACGAAGGAGTGGCTTCGTAAGAAGCATTTCAAGGTCCTGGGGTCCTTCTCACTTCGGTTAAATGGATTCCTTGCGTCCCTGACTTGCGTTGTTTCCCTGCGTTTAGTCCCTCCCACCAGGGAAGCATGGAGGGACGCAAGGAAACCACGAGAAGCAGGGAAATTAGTTTTAAGAGCAATGGGACGTCCTTTCCTCCGGAGTGTCACGTGAAGCGACGTCCGTTTGTGATGACGCCGCACAGCTGATCGTCTGACAGCAGCTCTGTCCCCGTTGTTTCCACACCCCCCCGCCTCTGTTAGCACACATTTACTGACACAAACATGTGTATCATCTGTTGTAGACCCAAATACATTAAATAAAATAAGAACTCATTCTCAAAAAAGATAAACGCCATTCTTAAAATGTATAAACGAACAATAGTTGGATTAATATTGATTAGAGTGCACAATAGAAATAAAATAATTGAGAGAAGAAAGAGAAATATGTTATCTATCAAAACCCAGTTAGATGAACATTCATTGGATTGCACACTTTGTGTGTTTGTTTGGATATGTAGCACATTAACATTTTAATAGCACTTAATGACTGAATGGAAATGACAATAAATGAAAATGTAAAACGAAAAAAGCGATCATGAAAATGTTTCCAATAAATGAATAAAATGATTTTTGCCCACTTTGTTGTTCAGATATATCACATATTTGTAACTAAATGAAACATGAATTGAAACAAAACACGGTATAAACTCAGGAGTGACTCCCGTGAGGTTCATGTATTTTCTTCACTCTGCTCTCATGTCAAGAAGCATCAGATCAGTGCGATCAGTGCATGCACTGCATCGTCCAATCAGTGAGCGATACACAGTAAGGGGGCGGGGCGAGTGTCTGAGGATTTCATCGGAGGATGGTCTGGTGGTTCCTCGGTTATCGCTCCTCCATTATCGCTCCTCGCTCCTCGCTCCTCGATCCTCCGGCAGAAATAAGAGCCATGGGACGGTACTCAAGATGGCGCAGACAAATCAACTTCCGGTGAGACCGAGGACCGAGGAGCGAGGAAATGAAAATAGTCGACCTGAGACGGGGCCCTGGAGTGCCTAGCCAGTCTCCAGATCTCAACCCCATAGAAAATCTTTGGAGGGAGTTGAGATAATTTGCAAATAAATTCTTTAAAAATCAGACAATGTGATTTTCTGGATTTGTTTTTTCTCATTTTGTCTCTCATAGTTGAGGTGTACCTAGGATGAAAATTACAGGCCTCGCTCATCTTTTTAAGTCGGAGAACTTGCACAATTGGTGACTGACTAAATACTTTTTTGCCCCACTGTATGTGTGGAAATACACATAGTTATTATTAATGGAGAGAAAAAGTGCAGTGAAGCGATTTGTATCAACCCTTTTCAGTGTTTGTGTCATTGTGTATATTTGTGCAGCTTTAAGTTTTGTTCACCGTATCAAGAGCAACACCCGTTTGCCCGTATCGTGTCGATTTGTCGTGAATGGTGAGATCTTGCGATCTAAGCCAACACTGTCACAGCCTATTTGTAATGTCGACATTTTCTGTATTTGATTCTACATATTTTAACTGCAAGTATTCTATCTCAATTATATATAAAATAAGTGACTGTCATTAGAAGACTACTTTATTGACACAGACTGTGTAATACATCTATATCGGCTTTGGCTCTTCGAGGTAATAGTGTCTTAAAATAAGATTTTAATTTGAGCAAAACCAGTCAGAAGCAGAAGGCTTAAATGTTGTCCAAGCTAGTTAACAGTGCATAATGTATACATTTATATTTAACTTAAGCATTTCCTCACACATATTAGCTGGTAAATTAGGCTCTATGGTATCCCTTTGTCAATTAAATTAATTAAAGTGAGCACTTTCTGTTTTGAAATTGAAATGTTTAAAAAAAAGATTATTGTAAAGGGCACCATGGTAAAGTAGTGTGTTATCAAATGTTGTTTTTCATATCAGTGGTATCCTCACTAAGCAGGCTCCATTTACTTCTCTCTTGTTGCTTGAAATGATGGTATTATATCATACGGGCAATTGTGGAACATTTTAAATAGATTCTTATTGCATAGTTGACATTTTGAAAACAAGTAATATTGCTATACAATATATCACAAAACTAACTTATCCATATTCTCCAGTCTGCGCTGAACAATAACTCTGGTAAGTTTTATCATATTTTCACAATTAGGTATCAAATTCATTACATTTAAATATGTATTCCAAAAGCATCACCTGCACCATTAGTGACTTGCAATTCACAGAATGTGAGACTATGGGTTTTAAATAATGTTTGCGTCATAACATAGCTTTGATTTGTTTGTAATCTTTTGGAAAAGTATATTACGGAGCCCCCCTGGTGACATTGGTGAGAAAATATTAATACGTGGCCACGTATTAATATTGCGTGGCCACGAATTAGTTATTATGTTCCCACGCATTAGTAATTCGTGGGAACACAATAATTATTACGCAATAACTAAATCCAGATAGTCTATAGAAACTGATGACTGAGTGACAACACTACAGATGTAGCACCTCATTTCAGACAGTTTGAAACGCGAGGGCCGTGGCCGGCACGGGGTCTGCCCTCGCTCAAAGGAAAACCTCCAGTGTGACTTGAGACCGCCCCCTTGATAAATACATTTAATTATAATGAAGCCAGTTGCAATGGATCATGGACTCTGATACAGTACGGTAGATTTATGTCTGGTAGGCTACTACTGTATGGCGGATCTTTGTTAAGATCTATATGTCACGGATAGGATCATACTATGTGCTAAATGAGAGATTTGTAATGTAATCATTTAGGCTACAAAACATCACCATGTTTTTATTTAACAAAATAATGTTGGTTAGTCCACAACTACTGTACAAAAAACATCAGGAAGCCCGCCGGCTCCAAAAACGAACGGGAGGAAATGCTCTCGATTTTTAATTCTAATTGAATCATCATCTTCAACACGATCATTTATGTTTATGTTCGCCGAATTTACATGAAAGCACTGACAAATATGAATATACTGTAGTCAACTTCATTACAACGTTATTAACGTGCCTAAACTCAGTAATTCACTACAAATATTTATATTTTAATGGAGCCTCGTCAGGCAGATCAGGGTCCCGACGCGTAGCGGAGGGATCTTGAGTTTCCTCATTACAGGGCTCAATAATTATTGTGTGGCAACGCATTACTAATTCGTGGGAACATAATAACTAATTTGTGGCCACGCATTATTAATACGTGGCCACGCATTATTAATACGTGGCCACGCATTATTAATACGTGGCCACGTATTTATATTTTTCTCACCGATGTCACCAGGGGGGCTCCGTAGTATATTCCCAAACATGACAAAAAGCTTATTTAATTTATGTTTGACTGTCCACCACCTTCTTGATGGAGGCTTTTTAAAATATCATTATAGCAAAGGTTGCGCTGCCACCCTGTGGACAGAGTGTATACTCAGATAAGTCTTTTAATGCACTCGTTCCCAAACTGTTTCTTGGAGGCCCCCTTTTTAATATTGAGTAAACAGAAGACCCCTGACTTGGTGACATGTTTACCTTGCTCATCTTTGTTGTCCTTGTGTTTGTAGCTGTAAGTATATTTGGTGTCATTCAGCTACTTTCTGTCAAATACAATTAGTTGCTCTTAATCTTCAAGAGAAATAATTATAATGCGAAGAAGTCGACTCTAAATGCACCAAACATTCATAACCATCTACATCTGCCCGTAGCCAACTGTCCTGAGTGATCAATCCACTTTATCATAAATTGTTAATTATTAGTAAAGTCGGTATCAAGAAGTTCAGCAATAGTGAAATAGAGGTATTTATTCAAGTGAGCATGTGATTTTCCAAAGCGTCAGTATTGATGTTACAGGAAAATAACAAAGCATCTCAGAGCTATGTGTAGGCCACTCAGGGTTTCTTATGGCCTAAATGAAATTAATGGACCAAATGTTTTTTGACAATACTATCATTATATATAATAGATATATTTAATAATATAAATGTGAATATATGATATTCAATGTTTGTTCTGTTCTCTGTTAAACAAGAACTTTTTTACTTTAAAAACAAGAAATGTTGTCTCATCCTAGTAAGTGTGCTCTACCACTCATAAAAAGGGATCTGACCTTAAGAGGCCAAAATAAGAAGACATTGGTAAATCCCAGAATAAATGTGGCTAACAAAATAAAGAATTCATGTGGGAAACAACATGGGAATGTGTGTGTATATCCTCAGAGCATCGAAAATCCACATCTGGCAAATACATATTTAATATTTATGGTTTGCATTCTCATAATATGTTTATATATTTTCCTTTTTGCATTTATATTTTATAACTATTCGGTCAAATTGTAGTTTTTCAGTTGTTTGTATTCTTATGCATTTGTTATATTGAATATAATATTAAATATACATTAAATATATCAACCAGGGTAACCAGCCCCACTGGCTATATATATATATTGGGTTTGTAGTCAGTCATTAAATTAGTTTTCTGAAATCGTGACACATAAAGTCTAGTGTAGTCGAAAGAGGGTGTCACGGTGTGGGAAGCAGGTAGGACCCAAATGCAGAATAAAGTGACAATTCCTTTATTTCAAGGCTAGGTGATAACAACGACAAAACAGAACACTCACCGACGAACAAGTCATGACAAAAGACGAACCGACAAAGACAGACAGAAAAACCAGAACTTAAATACAAACAAGACACAGGTGAGGAGGGAGGAGAACACACAGGGACACCAGGTGAACACAATCAGGTAATCAGACACACCAGGGAAACTAACGACAGGGAACAACAGACAAATCCAAACAAGACAAAACACAACGCAGACAGATCGTGAAAGAGGGACTATTTGAGAAACTAAAGATCATGTGGAAGTTGATGCCAGCAGTGAAAGTTAGCTGAAGAAGATTATTGATACAAAAACACACAACTCTTCAAGGAGATACGATACAGTTTTTTAATCATTTCATACTTTCTTCATCCCTCACCTAATTACTACAGGACAATAACATGCAATTCAGTAAACATCAGTATAATTGTTCACATTAAGTATATTTAAAATATATATATACCTGAAGAGAAGATACAAAACAATAAGCAACACATCTTTTTAAAACATTGTGGTCGTTTTTGATCAAATCGTCAGCTAAATGTAATTTATTGAGCAATGTAAACTGCATACATGAAATATGTAAATGATCCTAACAGGGAAAAACACTGCACAATGAACTGTCCATGCACAAAATGTGTTCCCACAAACATGGTTCATCTGTTATCTCCTGTTTGGTGAACCTGACAAACATATCACATAACTTCTGCAGAAATACAATTGTTTAAACATATCAAATAAACTTTGGCAAACTTATTGAATTCTCAGTCTTTCAAGTGTCGAGACTCATAGTTTTTCTCTCATGATTAGCAGGTACTGAACTCTTTGAGCCCAACCTGCCCTCAGGGTTCTCTCATTCAGCAAGCAATGGACTCTGATTGGAGGAAAGATTAGGCTTCAAACTCTTTCCATTTTATTGACATGGCTTGAACAACATTACTTTGGCGTTACAACACAGCATCAAAAATCAACAACAAAATCACACATGCCGTTCGTAGACACAAAATATCCTGACTTAACTGTTCTGTTCCTCTGGCTTCTAAAACTCAGGTCAATCTCTTATTCAGCATTTCTTTCAAGGATTACTTTTTAGATTCATCAACATTCATAAAACATCTTTGCTGTAAGAAGTTAGTTTACAAAATTGAAACCATGGTGATTTAGAAAAATAAAGTTAAAACACGATGTGTAAGCAAATAAAGTACGACATGGTCCTTTATTGGTCCCAACCCTTGGTTATCTATAGTCATTCAAATGTCTGGGTCATTATCATGGCTTGAGTCTCTTCTTAGACTTTATATTGCTTTCAGCTCTTTGTCTTGGTCTAAGTTGGCACTGATCTTAATTCTCCCTTGGTTAGAGATTCTTCACTTTAAAGCAGGTAGTCTCCTCTGCCTACTTTACCCATGAGCTCTGCTTGTCCTCTCACCTCCAGCAGGTACTCGACTCGTTGCTTCCAGCCTGACTTGGCCTCAGATTTCTCTCCTTCAATAAGCAGGTCAATGTACTCTGGAGTGGAGAGAGGATTTGGCTTCAATGCGATCCTTCTTAGTCTGTTTAGAGACTTGGCAGACCTTTCCATGATCTCCCTCACTTCAGCCTGAAGACGCTGATATTCAGCCTTCAGCTGGGCGATCACTTCCTGAACAGTTCTCTTAGCCTTTGAGGCTTCCAGGTACTTTTCTTTCAGCTCCTGCACGGTTTGCTTTTCTTTAACCTCCCTATACTCCCATCTGTACTTCTGGTTAAAATGTTGACTCCAATGACATTTGCCTGGACACTGGGTACAGTTTCCATCTGGTCCCATTGCAGGACACTTCCTTTTATCTGCATCATTGGCATATGGACATTCTGTGTGACAGGTGACATGACACACCTGACAGTTGATGTCGAACGTTCCAGTTCCAGATATATCTACTTGAAAAGGCCTTGTGACGACGACATATTCAATCTCAAATTTCTCATTTCTGCTGATCTCTGCTTCATGCAGTTTAACCTGTTCAGATGTCTCTTTAATCTCCTCAATCTTGGCTAACCCTACTTTAACCTGCTTCTGCACATTTTCCATTGAGATCTGGAGCTGCTTTCTTTCTCTGAGGACTTCCTTTGTCATGGTCAAGCTTTTGGTTGTTAGCTTATTTAAAGCAACAAAGAATGTATTCATGCTTTCTGCCCCCATTTTCCAGAACATCTTTTCAAAGCCTCCCTCTTCCTCCTCTCCACTGGAGTCAGCAGCAGCAGATGATTGGTTCTGTGCAAACAAGGCAGAATTATTGAATGTGAAGTGAACTGGCAGCCCGTCTTCTGTTTTAGGACATGGGACGCCTGAAGCTTTGATCGCCTCCAGAACTGGTGGGCATTGGCCGTCTGCGAATGTCACCAGAATCTGGATGTTCTCTGTCAAATCTTTGCCAAAGATTGAGAGCACAGAATCAAACACATACTCCTGTGTTGCTGTGAGCTGAGCTGAAGAAGCTGGAACTACAAAACACACAGCGTCAATTTCACTGACGCCACGCTCAGTAGAGAAGAGATTAAGAATCTGTTCTGTGATCTCCTTGTCTCTTTGTATTTCTCTTGTATCTCTAAAGCCTGATGTTTCCACAACGGTCAGAGAGAAAGGGGTTTTAAAGCCCTCTTGGTGGTTGATTTTGTACACAGTGACTTCAGAGGTCTGGCTCTCAGCTTTAGATCTCGACTGATCCTCGTCAACTAACTTGAATCTGAAATCGTCCTCCCACTCTACACCAACGATGTAATTGATGAGTCCATTGATCAGAGTGGACTTTCCAGATCCAGTTGCTCCAGCAAGCATTATTGTACGATTTAGCATCGTACATTCATTGCCAAAGTTGTACCTCCGGCATCCATCGATGTTCAGAGCTTCTTCTGTCAGAGGCAGTTTGTAAATTGAGGCAGATTCAGAGTTAATCCTCTTGCTTTTACTTATGAGGGATTCTGTGAGATGTGCACGTTTAGTTGTGCGGACATTAACAGCGATGCTTTCTTTGCTTCTTCCAGCTGCACCACAATCACACCTGACCCTGACAGCGTATTCTGTCTCTGGCTGAAGTCCTGAAATGATCGCCTTCTCAGCTCCCGCCATCATTTGCTCCCAGTGGAGATCTTCCTCTTTCCCCTGTTGGTCTGGTTTGGCGTACTCCACGATGTAGCTCAAAACGTGGACATCTTGTCCGAGCTCAGCAGGTTTCTCCCAGCTGACTGATATCTCACGTGAGGTAGATTCAACGTGGAGTTCTCCAGGAGGGCTGCAGGGTAAGGTTTGAATGGATCCACTGACTTCATTGGCTGGCCCGGCACCTACTGGTGTCTCTGCCCTGTATCTGAACATGTACTCTGTGTTAGGACTCAGGCCGCTCACTGTGACTTCTTCAGCTCTGGATGCTGTCTCTTGTTTCCAGCCGTCCTCTCCTCTGACACAGTACTCAACAGAGTAGGAGGTGATGTCCTCAGCTCCAAATCTGGGTGGAGAAATCTTCAGCGTCACACTGTTGTGGTTTATATCACTTCCTGTTACTGCTGCAGGCTTTGAAGGCGGCTCAAAGTTCTCATTGACAGAAAGGCCGTCTGTGTAAAGGTAGATGCTGGCACCTTTCTGTGTCTCGTTTGTTAAACCCACCGTCAGAAATGTGATGTTCTTGTTCTCCTTGTTGGCCTCTGCAAAATCACTGAAGAGCTTTGCTTTATGCCGCATTGCTCTCCATTCTTCTCTTGAGTTGTACCATTGATCTGGAGGGTGTGGATCTTGGGCATCGTCTGGTTTGGGTGTTTGCTGAAGGTAGTTTGATAAAGTTGAGAGGTACGGTTCATCCTCTTCCCCAGCGAGGTGAAGACAAAACACACAGCCTGCTCTGCTTTGAAGCTTTCTTTGTACAGGTCTGTTTGAGATGAGATGATCTTGGTGGTTGTCATCATGTCGGTCAGAGACATCACGGTGTAGATTTCTCTCTCCTTACAGTCCATCCACTCGTTCAGGTGCTTGCTGTTGAAAGGAGAAGAACATGTCTTCCTCAGTTCCTCTGCGAGCACAGCTTCTTCTTCTCCTCCTCCTCGGATTGATGGAAGTTTCTTTGCCAGGTTTCGTTGGAATTCCAGTTTGAACTGAGAGCACTTCTGTTTGAAGGTTTTGAGTTTTTCTCCAATCTCTGGGAACTGCTGTGCAGTTTTGGTTCTCAGTGCATCATTGCACCTCATCTCCAGGTCACTGAAGTCCTCCAGGACACTCTGACATTCTTCAACTAATCCTATACTTATCTGACGGACAAGTTTAGCGGCAGTAGAATCTAAACATGTCAGAGGCAACAGCCAGACCTTCACTGGTACTGCGTTTTCCCCGTTGGCTCCCAGCAGCTTTGGCAGACTTTGGTACACCTCTACTGCCTCCTGAAAGGATGTCGGAGGTTTCTGAACTAAAAAGTCTCCATAGAATCTGCAGGACAGTTTCTCATCATTTGCTTTGTCCTTGTCTTCCATTTTCAGCGAGCCTTCACCACTACAATCATCACAATTAATGTAATTTGTGTATTGGTTGTGATTGTACATTGTATTTTTCTAATGTGTATGAATACAATTTTGAAAAACATTTGATCAACAATAAAAAGGATTTTGGTCAGGATCTAGACTCAGTGTGTAGTTTATTAATTAATCAATGCTCTCTACATTAGGAAAACACATACCGGTGTACCAGAGGGAGTCACACACAGCTGTGCCTAGATAACCAAAATCCTTGAATCTACACACAGCAAATAAAGTCAAATGACACAACGAGAAAAAGGAGATCACACATACAGTATAGTCGATATAAAACTGGCCGCTTCAATCTGAAGAGCAACTAAACAAAACACGGGAGTGTACCTTGTTCTTGTGAACACTAATGTTATCCACAGCATACACAGAGACCACGAATTTCTTAAGGAGAAAACTAGTTACTAAAACAAAACACGTTAGTGTACCTTGTTAGCTAATGTTAGTTAGCGTTAGCGTCTGTAAATGCTACTAGTATACAAACTGTAGTATCATATAATGTCCTTTGTTTTCTGTCATGTTTGTATTAATGTTTGGAACTAATTGAAGCAGGTCACCATTGTAAAAGAGGTCTATGATCTCAATGGGTTTTATCTGTATAAATAAAGGTTTTGAATTGAATTGAATTAGCTGACATTAACGTTACACATTGCACTCATATTACTCACCGGTCCCGCTGCTCTTACAGAACCGACTAACTCCCCTTTCGTGTATGTACAGCTCTCAACATGCCCAGACTTGTAGTGATGTTCACCTCGTTTTATACTTTTCCCCTCATTCTGAAAGAAACAGGTGAAATTTGCTAACGTGACGGCCGTCTTTGTGATGGTGACGCGTTTTGTGCGAGACCAGAGACCTGTAGTTCACTGAGCGGTTTCACACGAAAAAATGTGTAACTTCACAGTTTTACGACACATTTTTATTTTTTTGACTTGCAAAATGTTCTTTTAAATTGACAAACATCATATGTGTCATTCGTGGCACAATTCAAACGGGATCAAAAGATAACCTTTCTCTCTCCATTGACTTCAATGTATAATTTTCCGCTTCCGGGGTCCCATGGAGGCTCCCGGAAGGGGAGGGACTTCGCCTCTCTATAGAGAAGCAAACGAAGCATATCTGAAAGTGCAAGCCTGAACGGCAAAACTTTATACCGAGTATATTGCCATAAATATGATGATTGATTATCAGTAAAAAATTCTACGTGACACAAAGGACATTGCATTAACCTTGAGATGCGTTTTTATTCCGGTTGAACACAACTTTTTGATCACAAATCAAAAAAGGTTAAGAAGTAATTATTGTAATATTTTTGGAACCGGATGTTGTTTACTTTCTCTTTTCTGGCTGATAGCTCCAGGAATTCGAGGTCGAACAGTGATGACATTACATGTGTGGAATCTGTGGAGTCTCAGCTTTAAATCGTATATCTTGTTTGTGCAGTTAAGATAGTAATAAGGGCATTTCTACCGTGTTTTTTTTTTCCGCTCAATGCTAATTCAAAGGCTTGGTATTACTCTTGTGTTTTTTTTAGCTAACAATTGTTCTTATTGTCAGCTAGCGGAGTTTCTTACCTTTAAAAGGGTATGAAACATTAATAGTTTCATAAATGTTAAGAAGCCCTGAGACATGTGAGAAAAAAAAAACTGTGGGAGGGGTCCACTGGGGTGACCTTCGGGCTTAACTGGTTAAATGAATCGTAAGTTTAGTAAGTACATTATCAATATGACGTTATATTAATGTTAATTATTGATGATTGATGAAAGGTTACTTAAAAATGTTTTCTTAATGTTCTAAAAATGTGTTGGGGCCCCTGTCAGGTCACGGGCCCTTAGAATTGTCCTAACTTTTTCACCCCTTACGGCGCCCCTGTACACATGTATAAAGGGACGTCCTTAGCTCGCTAATAAGCTACATCACAAGATAAGCTAACAAGCACACCAAACACCTGCTAACGGGGTTAACAAACACGTATAATATTATCATTTTTACTCGCCGAAAAAAGCTGAGAGTAGACTTCTTGGAAGTTCTGTTAGCACATCCAAGCGCACAGCACAACATTTTAATTGTCTGGTATTTGCAACAATATTCCCACAATCACCACAAACACGGCTAAAGCTAAAGGGTCAAGTACAGTACTATGACTAACTAACGTTGTAGCCTCTATGGTTGTAGCCTAGCAGAGTGGACAAGTTGCTGTTAGCTGACAGTGAGGCATGAACGTGTCCATCAAAGTGACCACGCCCTAATGTATGCAAAAACCTTAAGACCTAATATAAATAAAGGGTCGTGTTAGAAAACAATTCACTCACAGATTCATAATCATGAAGGTGGAATCTAACTATATCGATAATAATATGTATTGCATCCCATGGTAGAAACATGTTTTTTTGCTGTAAAGTTGGGCATTTTAAAATGGGGATCTATGGAAATTGCTCCTTTCTGGCAGCCAGTCCCCTAGCGGCCCATGTATGAACTGCAGTGTGTGGCACTTCCAGTATTGGCCTCCCGGCTGTTCCCCAGAGGTTTGCCGCTTGGCGTAGAGCTGTTGAGGCATGGACCAGTGATATACAAGCGAAGTTTGGGGACGATCGGACCGTGTCCATTAGAGCTACAGCGATGTCGTGTTTTATGGCGAGGGATGTGTTTCCATGGAAACGGCATATGATGATGACACCCCATAATTGACGTAGAGCTGTTGAGGGCAGGACCGTTAACCTCTACCTGAAGTCTGCTGCTCTGAGCATGTCAGCTGGAGCGATTACATCATCGTGTTCCATGACACAGGTGTTTCTAGTTGAGCTAACGAGGTGTGCAGAGATCACAGGTTTCCATTGCTCTGAATGAGAGATACACCTCTTTAAAAGAGCAATCCTTTCCCACTTTCTTAAGCTCTTTTCTGTTCTTTGGTTTTAGCGCCTGGCCGAAGCACTCACACATCAATCAGAGATATATTGTTTGTTTTCGGTACATTTATTTCCATGTTATTGTTTCCAGTCTTCACTGTTCATTCTCTTCTTTAAACACAAATGAAGGTATCTAACCAGACGATGTTGAAACAGTTGAAATAAACAAATCGTAACTTCTCTGCAGTGCAGCGGTCAAAAA